>NC_069510.1:159473378-159585878 GCF_027579735.1 Bombina bombina
ATAATAAAATTATTTAACCCCTAATCTGCCGACCGGACATCGCCGCCACCAACATTATACCAATGAACCCCTAATCTGCTGCCCCTAACATCGCCGACACCTACATTATAGTTATTAACACCTAATCTGCCCCCCCCAACGTCGCCGCAACTATATTAAATTTATTAACCCCTAATCTGCCGCAGCCAACATCGCCACTACTATAATAAATGTATTAACCCCTAAACCGCCACACTAACGCCTCGCAAACACTATAAAATTTGTTATTAACTCTAATCTGCCGCCCCTAACATCGCCGCCACCTACCTACAATTATTAAACCCTAATCTGCCGCCCCCAATGTCGCCGCTACTATATTAAATGTATTAACCCCTAAACCTAAGTCTAACCCTAACACCCCCTAACTTAAATCTATTTTTAATAAATCTAAATAAAATTACTATAATTAAATAAACTATTCCTATTTAAAACTAAATACTTACCTATAAAATAAACCCTAAGCTAGCTACAATATAACTAATAGTTACATTGTTGCTATCTCAGGGTCTATTTTTATTTTACAGGCAAGTTTGTATTTATTTTAACTAGGCACAATAGTTATTAAATAGTTATTAACTATTTAATAACTACCTAGATAAAATAAATACAAATATACCTGTAAAATAAACCCTAACCTAATTACAATTACACCTAACACTACTCTATAATTAAATTAATTACCTAAACTACCTACAATTAAATACAATTAAATTAAATAAACTAAATTACGAAAAAAACAAACACTAAATTACAGAAAATAAAAAAGAAATTACAATATTTTAAACTAATTACACCTAATCTAATCCCCCTAATAAAATAAAAAAGCCCCCCCCCCCCCAAAATAACAAAATTCCCTACCCTACACTAAATTACAAATAGCCCTTAAAAAGGGCCTTTTGCGGGGCATTGCCCCAAAGTAATCAGCTCTTTTACCAGCCCTTTAAAAGGGCTTTTTGCGGGGCATTGCCCAAAGAAATCAGCTCTTTTACCTGTAACAAAAAATACAATACCCCCCCCAACATTAAAACCCACCACCCATATACCCCTACTCTAAAACCCACCCAATCCCCCCTTAAAAAAACCTAACACTAACCCCCTGAAGATCACCCTACCTTGAGCCGTCTTCACCCAGCCAGCCAAAGTCTCCATCCAATCCGGCAAGAAGAGGTCCTCCAGAGGGGCAGAAGTCTTCATCCTATCGGGGCAGAAGAGGACATCCAGACCGGAAGAAGTCTTCATCCAAGCGCATCTTCTATCTTCATCCTTTCAGAGCGGAGCGGCACCATCTTGAAGACCTCCGACGCGGAACATCCTCCTTGACCGATGACTAGACGACGAATGATGGTTCCTTTAATGACGTCATCCAAGATGCGTCTCTTGAATTCCGATTGGCTCATAGTATTCTATCAGCCAATCGGAATTAAGGTAGGAAAAATCCGATTGGCTGATCCAATCAGATTGACCCTTGCATTCTATTGGCTGATCGGAACAGCCAATAGAATGCGATGTCAATCCAATTGGCTGATTGCATCAGCCAATCGGATTGAACTTCATTCCGATTGGCTGATTGCATCAGCCAATAGGATTTTTTCTACCTTAATTCCGATTGGCTGATAGAATTCTATCAGCAATCGGAATTGAAGGATGCCATCTTGGATGACGTCATTTAAAGGAACCTTCATTCAGTGTTAGCCGTCGGATGTCTTGAAAATGGACCCGCTCCACGGCCGGATGGATGAAGATAGAAGATGCCGTCTGGATGAAGACTTCTGTCCGTCTGGAGGACCACTTCGCCCGGCTTGGATGAGAGGCTTCTCCGCTTCGTTGAGACTTCGGCCCGGTTGGATGAAGACTTCTAACGGGTAAGGTGATCTTCAAGGGTTACTGTTAGGTTTTTTAAGGGGGTGTTGGGTGGGTTTTAGAGTAGGGTTGGTTGTGTGGGTGGTGGGTTTAATGTTGGGGGGGTTTGTAATTTTTTTTAAAGATAAAAGAGCTGATTACTTTGGGGCAATGCCCTGCAAAAGGCCCTTTAAGGGCTATTTGTAATTTAGTGTAGGGTAGGGCTTTTTTATTTTGGGGGGGCTTTTTTTATTTTGTTAGGGGGATTAGATTAGGTGTAATTAGTTTAAAAATCTTGTAATTTGTTTATTATTTTCTGTAATTTAGTATTGCTTTTTTTGTACTTTAGCTAATTTTATTTAATTGTATTTAATTGTATTTAATTTAGGGAATTAATTTATTATAGTGTAGTGTTAGGTGTTAGTGTAACAGGTTAGGTTTTATTTTACAGGTCAATTTGTATTCATTTTAGCTAGGTAGTTATTAAATAGTTAATAACTATTTAATAACTATTCTACCTAGTTAAAATAAATACAAACTTGCCTGTAAAATAAAAATAAACCCTAAGATAGATACAATGTAACTATTAGTTATATTGTAGCTAGCTTAGGGTTTATTTATAGGTAAGTATTTAGTTTTAAATAGGAATAATTTAGTTAATGATAGTAATTTTTATTTAGATTTCTTTTAATTATATTTAAGTTAGGGGGGTTAGGGTTAGACTTAGATTTAGGGGTTAATAACTTTAGTATAGTGGCGGCGATGTTGGGGGTGCCAGATTAGGGGTTAATAAATGTAGGTAGTGTCGGCGATGTTAGGGACGGCAGATTGGGGGTTAATAATATTTAACTAATGTTTGCGAGGCGGGAGTGCGGCGGTTAATATATTTAGGGGTTAATATATTTATTATAGTGGCGGCGATGTCCAGTTCAGCAGATTAGGGGTTAAAATTTATTTTGTGTGTTTGCGATGCGGGAGGGCCTCGGTTTAGGGGTTAATAGGTAGTTTATGGGTGTTAGTGTACTTTTTATCACTTTAGTTAAGAGTTTTATGCTACGGCGTTGTAGTGTAAAACTCTTAACTACTGACTTTAGAATGCGGGTACCAGTCTTGACAGGAGAGGGTCTACCACTCACTTTTTGGCAGACTCGTAATACCGGTGCTATGCAAGTCCCATTGAAAAAAGAGGATACGCAATTTACGTTAAGTGGATTTGCGGTATTTCCGAGTCTGGCCAAAAAAGTGAGCGTGAGCCTGTACCTTCAAGACTCGTAATACCAGCGGGTGTTAAAAAGCAGCGTTAGGACCTCTTAACGCTGCTTTTTAAGCCTAACGCATAAACTCGTAATTCTTAGCCGAGTGTTATTATGAGTGTAACTGGTACTGTGTAAGATATATATTTATTAGATAGTGTTATTATGTGTGTAACTGTACTGTGTAATGTATATTTATTAAACAGTGTTATTATGTGTGTAACTGTACTGTGTAATGTATATTATTTGATAGTGTTATTATGTGTGTAACTGTACTATGTAATGTATATTTATTAGAATAGTGTTATTATGTGTGTAACTGTACTATGTAATGTATATTTATTAGACAGTGTTATTATGTGTGTAACTGTACTGTGTAATGTATATTTATTAGATAGTGTTATTATGTGTGTAACTGTACTGTGTAATGTATATTTATTAGATGGTGTTATTATGTGTGTAACTGTACTGTGTAATGTATATTTATTAGATAGTGTTATTATGTGTGTAACTGTACTGTGTAATGTATATTTATTAGACAGTGTTATTATGTGTGTAACTGTACTGTGTAATGTATATTTATTAGATAGTGTTATTATGTGTGTAACTGTACTGTGTAATGTATATTTATTAAATAGTGTTATTATGTGTGTATCTGTACTGTGTAATGTATATTTATTAGATAGTGTTATTATGTGTGTAACTGTACTGTGTAATGTATATTTATTAGATGGTGTTATGTGTGTAACTGTACTCTGTAATGTATATTTATTAGATGGTGTTATGTGTATAACTGTACTGTGTAATGTATATTTATTAGATGGTGTTCTTATGAGTGTAACTGTACTGTGTAATGTATTTTTATTAGATAGTGTTCTTAATAGTGTAACTGTACTGTGTAATGTATTTTTATTAGATAGTGTTCTTAATAGTGTAACTGTACTATGTAATGTATATTTATTAGACAGTGTTATTATGAGTGTAACTGTACTGTGTAATGTATATTTATTAGATAGTGTTATGTGTGTAACTGTACTGTGTAATGTATATTTATTAGATGGTGTTATTATGTGTGTAACTGTACTGTGTAATGTATATTTATTAGATAGTGTTCTTAATAGTGTAACTGTACTGTGTAATGTATATTTATTAGATAGTGTTCTTAATAGTGTAACTGTACTGTGTAATGTATATTTATTAGATAGTGTTATTATGTGTGTAACTGTACTGTGTAATGTATATTTATTAGTTAGTGTTATTATTTGTGTAACTGTACTGTGTAATGTATATATATTAGATATTGTTATTATGTGTGTAACTGTACTGTGTAATGTATACTTATTAGATGGTGTTATTATGTGTGTAACTGTACTGTGTAATGTATATTTATTAGACAGTGTTATTATGTGTGTAACTGTACTGTGTAATGTATATTTATTAGACAGTGTTATTATGTGTGTAACTGTATTGTGTAATGTATATTTATTAGACAGTGTTATTATGTGTGTAACTGTACTGTGTAATGTATATTTATTAGATAGTGTTATTATGTGTGTAACTGTAATGTGTAATGTATATTTATTAGATAGTGTTATTATGTGTGTAACTGTACTGTGTAATGTATATTTATTAGTTAGTGTTATTATGTGTGTAACTGTACTGTGTAATGTATATATATTAGATATTGTTATTATGTGTGTAACTGTACTGTGTAATGTATATTTATTAGATAGTGTTATTGTGTGTGTAACTGTACTGTGTAATGTATATTTATTAGATGGTGTTATGTGTGTAACTGTACTGTGTAATGTATATTTATTAGATGGTGTTATGTGTGTAACTTTACTCTGTAATGTATATTTATTAGATGGTGTTATTATGAGTGTAACTGTACTGTGTAATGTATATTTATTAGATAGTGTTATTATGAGTGTAACTGTACTGTGTAATGTATTTTTATTAGATAGTGTTCTTATGAGTGTAACTGTACTGTGTATTGTATTTTTATTAGATAGTGTTCTTAATAGTGTAACTGTACTGTGTAATGTATATTTATTAGATAGTGTTCTTAATAGTGTAACTGTACTGTGTAATGTATATTTATTAGATAGTGTTCTTAATAGTGTAACTGTACTATGTAATGTATATTTATTAGATAGTGTTATTATGTGTGTAACTGTACTGTGTAATGTATATTTATTAGATAGTGTTCTTAATAGTGTAACTGTACTGTGTAATGTATATTTATTAGATAGTGTTCTTAATAGTGTAACTGTACTGTGTAATGTATATTTATTAGATAGTGTTATTATGTGTGTAACTGTACTGTGTAATGTATATTTATTAGACAGTGTTATTATGAGTGTAACTGTACTGTGTAATGTATATTTATAAGACAGTGTTATTATGTGTGTAACTGTACTGTGTAATGTATATTTATTAGATGGTGTTATGTGTGTAACTGTACTATGTAATTTATATTTATTAGATAGTGTTATTATGTGTGTAACTGTATTGTGTAATGTATATTTATTAGATAGTGTTATTATGTGTGTAACTGTACTGTGTAATGTATATTTATTAGATAGTGTTATTATGTGTGTAACTGTACTGTGTAATGTATATTTATTAGATAATGTTATTATGTGTGTAACTGTACTGTGTAATGTATATTTATTAGATAGTGTTATTATGTGTGTAACTGTACTGTGTAATGTATATTTATAAGACAGTGTTATTATGTGTGTAACTGTACTGTGTAATGTATTATTATTAGATGGTGTTATGTGTGTAACTGTACTGTGTAGTGTATATTTATTAGATGGTGTTATTATGTGTGTAACTGTACTGTGTAATGTATATTTATTAGATAGTGTTATTATGTGTGTAACTGTACTGTGTAATGTATATTTATTAGATGGTGTTATTAGGTGTGTAACTGTAATGTATATTTATTAGATGGTGTTATTATGAGTGTAACTGTACTATGTAATGTATATTTATTAGACAGTGTTATTATGTGTGTAACTGTACTATGTAATGTATATTTATTAGATAGTGTTATTATGAGTGTAACTGTACTATGTAATGTATATTTATTAGACAGTGTTATTATGTGTGTAACTGTACTGTGTAATGTATATTTATTAGATGGTGTTATGTGTGTAACTGTACTATGTAATTTATATTTATTAGATAGTGTTATTATGTGTGTAACTGTATTGTGTAATGTATATTTATTAGATAGTGTTATTATGTGTGTAACTGTACTGTGTAATGTATATTTATTAGATAGTGTTATTATGTGTGTAACTGTACTGTGTAATGTATATTTATTAGATAATGTTATTATGTGTGTAACTGTACTGTGTAATGTATATTTATTAGATAGTGTTATTATGTGTGTAACTGTACTATGTAATGTATATTTATTAGATGGTGTTATTATGTGTGTAACTGTACTGTGTAATGTATATTTATTAGACCGTGTTATTATGAGTTAACTGTACTGTGTAATGTATATTTATTATATAGTGTTATTATGTGTGTAACTGTACTGTGTAATGTATATTTATTAGACCGTGTTATTATGAGTGTAACTGTACTGTGTAATGTATATTATTATATAGTGTTATTATGTGTGTAACTGTACTGTGTAATGTATATTTATTAGACCGTGTTATTATGAGTGTAACTGTACTGTGTAATGTATATTTATTATATAGTGTTATTATGTGTGTAACTGTACTGTGTAATGTATATTTATTATGTAGTGTTATTATGTGTGTAACTGTACTGTGTAATGTATATTTATTAGATAGTGTTATTATGAGTGAAACTGTACTGTGTAATGTATATTTATTAGACAGTGTTATTATGTGTGTGACTGTACTGTGTAATGTATATTTATTAGACAGTGTTATTATGTGTGTAACTGTACTGTGTAATGTATATTTATTAGTTAGTGTTATTATAAGTGTAACTGTATTGTGTAATGTATATTTATTAGATAGTGTTATTATGTGTGTAACTGTACTGTGTAATATATATTTATTAGATGGTGTTATTATGTGTGTAACTGTACTGTGTAATGTATATTTATTAGATGGTGTTATTATGTGTGTAACTGTACTATGTAATGTATATTTATTAGATAGTGTTATTATGAGTGTAACTGTACTGTGTAATGTATATTTATTAGATAGTGTTATTATGCTTGTAACTGTACTGTGTAATGTATTTCTGATGTGTTTTATGATCAAAAACCCAATGTCGCTCGCTCACAAACACATGAGTGCAATCGTGATTTACGAACCACTCGTAATCTGGCCCAAAGTGTTTAATTTCCCTCTAACTTTACTAGCTCCCAATAAGTGAATGACTTTTTTAGCATTTTTGTTCTAGTAGTGTTATTTATGAATTATTTTTTGTTAATAAAATGGCTGATAAGTTGCTGATGCTATATTGTACAAAGAGTAGACACATATGTTATTTTGCCAGTCGCTAACAGACTGTATGCTGCAATCACAATTGAATGTCACTCACTTTCTATATATCCGTGTAATGTTACCATCCTGGCTCGTTCTGGACTGCCGAATGGGGAGAAGTGAATGTCGTCGGATAGTGAAGAGGAGAGGCGCGTTGGTGCGCTTCCTGGAGGGGGAACTGCATGTTGAGGTGTGTGCTTTTTATGCCGTGCTCTGCAGTTCTGAAACCAGACCTATAGAATGAAAACATAAGCAGGAACAGCTTTTTACCATATACGCCCATAAGGAACCTTTTTGTGGATTTCATGAAGCCCATATACCAAGCCAGTTAAAAAAGAGGTGGGAACATAATGTTAACAGAGAATAACTAAAGTCATTTTGTATTAATGAATAGGAACAGTTCCATGTACTTCAAGGCTCCTATTTATCATGCCACCCCATGCACTGATTGGTCACCTGTCAATCCCCCGAAATGAGTGCCACCTCTGAAGTGAGGAAAAAAAATTTGCAGTAAGTAGACTCCCATGAGCGATCTTGCACTGCGGTGAAGCCAAAGCAGCCTCTGTTGCTTTGTACCTGGAGCCCTATATATCAGCAATAGTCTCCTTTGTTCTGGCCAATTAGAGACAGATATAAACTCCAGCTCCAAAATGAGCAGCATAATGTTGCAGGGTCAGTCTCTGAATACTGCAAGAACTATTTTCATCAAAGTCTGATATGTTCAATGCAGCAAATATTTTCCAGGACAGTAAGCGTTTTTGTTCAGGCGTGAAACACATCAGATACATAGCAATTATGCTCCCTTTTATATAGTACTTTAATTAAGTCAGGCTGCTGAGTATATTTTATCAGCTATTAGACTCTTTAGTGTATATCACAACAGCTTTTTCTATTCATCTGCTTTTGGAGTCTGAGATTTGATGTATAATGAATATATGGAAACCCACTAAAATAACCATTATTGTAGGCTGTGCTGAAACTTTTCATCATGTAAGATTCCCTTTAAATGACTGCTTGTTATGTCTGTGTGTGGTAAGATATTATTACACTGACGGTGCAATGTTAGTCATTTATTACTTACCTGGATGACTCTTCTGCTCAGTCCTGTCATATCTGCAAGCTTCTGAAGAGTCTGGGCATCAGGATTATTGTCCTGAGCAAATTGAGCCTGCATCACCTACAGCAAAAGAATATGATGTGTAGAGTTCCGAAAAATGATTGCTACTTTGTCCTCTTACAGCGTAATCATTGGCTCTTACCTGCAGTTGCTCTGCTGTGAAGGATGTGCGCGCCCTCTTGGCTGGCTTTGGTTGGCTGTCTTGTTCTGATGGAACCGCTCCTTCTAATGTGATTCCATTACCTAGAAAATAAATGGTATTCATGCTGGTTTCTGTCTATAACAAGATCTGAAATCTAATATTACACTGTTTTTTTTAAATATAACATTCCAATCCATTTGTTGCCTTACAAGTAACTGTGCTCTAAAGGCAAATTCAGAGCAATAAAACAGACTTGATCATTGACAAAAAAGCCATAGAAGTTTGAAACCCATTAGGAGGCCTGGGTTACTAATCATGTGTCTGTTACGGGTAATCTTTTTGGGCAGCATTGATTTTAGTAGATTCAGTTATATAAAATGTGAACTCTTTTATTAAAAGAGACATTAAACACTTTGGCCTCTATTTATCAACCTGTCAACTTACCTGCTTTCGCGGGCACCAATACGCTCGCCTAAGATCGCTTAACATCGCTGCCGCGGACCTGAATACGTTCTCCAAAATTATCAAGAAAGCTGTCAAAAAGCCGTGCAAGTACGGAGTGATGAGCATTGGACTGTTGTTAACTAACAGTCATCGATCTCGCTGCTCTTCGGCTTATTCACAGCTTTCTTGGTACCCTGTCACTAAGCACCCACACTATACTATACTGTTTAGCCTTATACCGCCGCTCCCAGAGCCCACCAAAACTCGAATAAAGTGTTTAACCCCTAAACCGCTGCT
The DNA here is from genome assembly GCF_027579735.1 of Bombina bombina. Classification (NCBI taxonomy): domain Eukaryota; kingdom Metazoa; phylum Chordata; class Amphibia; order Anura; family Bombinatoridae; genus Bombina; species Bombina bombina. The sequence goes on from NC_069510.1 coordinate 159,482,997, forward strand.
CTCGGACCCTTCCGCACCTAAAGAAAGTTATTAACCCCTAAACCGCCACTCCCGGAGCCCACCGCCACCTACATTATATGTATTAACCCCTAAACGGCCCCTCCCGGAGCTCACCGCCACCTACATTATATGTATTAACCCCTAAACGGCCCCTCCCGGAGCCCACCGCCACCTACATTATATATATATTAACCCCTAAACCTCCGCTCCTGGAGCCCACCGCCACCTACATTATATGTATTAACCCCTAAACCGCCGCTCCCGGACCCTGCCGCCAACTACATTAAATTTTTTATCCCCTAATCTGCCCCCCCTACACCACCGCCACCTACATTAAATTTATTAACCCCTAATCTGCCGCCCCAACGTCGCTGCCACTATATTAAATTTATTACCCCTAAACCTAAGTCTAACCCTAACCCTAACACCCCCTAACTTAAATATAACTTAAATTAATCTAAATAAATATTCCTAGCATTAAATAAATTATGCCTATTTAAAACTAAATACTTACCTATAAAATAAACCCTAAGATAGCTACAATATAACTAATAGTTACATTGTAGCTATTTTAGGATTTATTTTTATTTTACAGGCAAGTTTGTATCTATTTTAACTAGGTAGAATAGTTATTAAATAGTGATTAACTATTTAATAACTTCCTAGTTAAAATAAATACAAAAATACCTGCAAAATAAAACCTAACCTAAGTTACAATTACACCTAACACTACACTATAATTAAATTAATTACCTAAATTAAAATAAATTAATTACAATTAAATAAAATTAACTAAACCCCCCCACTAAATTACAGAAAATAATAAAATTACAAGAATTTTAAACTAATTACACATAATCTAATCCCCCTAATAAAATAAAAAAGCCCCCCAAAATAATAAAAAGCCCTACCCTATACTAAATTACAAATAGCCCTTAAAAGGGCTTTTTGCGGGGCATTGCCCCAAAGTAATCAGCTCTTTTACCTGTAAAAAAAATACAATACCCCCCCAACATTAAAACCCACCACCCACACAACCAACCCTACTTTAAAACCCACCCAATCCCCCCTTAAAAAAACCTAACACTAACCCCCTGAAGATCACCCTACCTTGAGACGTCTTCACCCAACCCGTGCAGAAGTCTTCATCCAACCGGGCAGAAGAGGTCCTCCAGATGGGCAGAAGTCCTCATCCAGACGGCATGTTCTATCTTCATCCATCCGGAGCAGAGCGGGTCCATCTTCAAGACAACCGACGCGGAGCATCCTTCCAGGCCAACGACTACCCGACGAATGAATATTCCTTTAAATGACGTCATCCAAGATGGCGTCCCTTGAATTCCGATTGGCTGATAGAATTCTATCAGCCAATCGGAATTAAGGTAGGAAAAATCCTATTGGCTGATGCAATCAGACAATAGGATTGAAGTTCAATCCTGTTGGCTGATCCAATCAGTCAATAGGATTGAGCTTGCATTCTATTGGCTGATTGGAACAGCCTTGAAGATGCCTTGAAGATGAACCCGCTCCGGATGGATGAAGATAGAAGATGCCGTCTGGATGAAGACTTCTGCCAGTCTGGAGGACCTCTTCTGCCTGGCTTCGTTGAGGACTTTGGCCCGGTTGGGTGAAGACTTCTCCCGGTAAGGTGATCTTCAGGGGGTTAGTGTTAGGTTTTTTTAAGGGGGGATTGGGTGGGTTTTAGAGTAGGGTTAGGTGTGTGGGTGGTGGGTTTTAATGTTGGGGGGGAATTGTATTTTTTTTTTACAGGTAATAGAGCTGATTACTTTGGGGCAATGCCCCCCAAATAGCCCTTTTAAGGGCTATTTGTAATTTAGTGTAGGGTAGGGCTTTTTATTATTTTGGGGGGCTTTTTATTTTATTAGGGGGATTAGATTAGGTGTAATTAGTTTAAAATTCTTTTAATTATTTTATTATTTTCTGTAATTTAGTTTTTTTTTTTTTTTGTACTTTAGTTAATTTTATTTAATTGTAATTAATTTATTTTAATTTAGGGAATTAATTTAATGATAGTGTAGTGTTAGGTGTAATTGTAACTTAGGTTAGGTTTTATTTTACAGGTACTTTTGTATTTATTTTAACTAGGTAGCTATTAAATAGTTAATAACTATTTAGTAACTATTCTACCTAGTTAAAATAAATACAAACTTGCCTGTAAAATAAAAATAAACCCTAAAATAGCTGCAATGTAACTATTGTAGCTAGCTTAGGGTTTATTTTACAGGTAAGTATTTAGTTTTAAATAGGAATTATTTATTTAATGCTAGGAATATTTATTTAGATTTATTTAAATTATATTTAATTTAGGGGATGTTAGGGTTAGGGTTAGACTTAGGTTTAGGGTTTAATAACTTTAATATAGTGGCGGCGACGTTGGGGGCGGCGGTTTAGGGGTTAATAAATATAATGTAGGTAGTGGTGGTGTAGTGTCGGCAGATTAGGGGTTAATAAATATAATGTAGGTGGCGGCGGTGTACGGGGGGGCAGATTAGGGGTGTTTAGACTCGGGGTACATGTTAGGGTGTTAGGTGTAGACATTCCCATAGGAATCAATGGGATATCGGGCAGCAGCGAATATGAACTTTCGCTGCTTTCCAAGTCCCATTGATTCCTATGGCGTCCGCCGCCTCCAGGGAGGCGGACTGAAAACCAGGTACGTTGGGCCGGAAAAGTGCCGAGCGTACCTGGTAGAAATTTGATAACTTCCAAAAGTAGTCAGATAGTGCCGAACTTGCGTTCGGAACATCTGAAGTGACGTAAGCATCGATCTGTGTCGGACTGAGTCTGGCGGATCGTATGTTACGTCACTATATTCTTCTTTTGCCGGTCTGTAGGGTTTGATAACTAAGGCGAATCAGGCTTGCCACAAATACGCTGCAGAATTCTAGCGTATTTGCGGTTGACGGCTTGATAACTAGAGGCCTTTGAGATGGTAATATAAAATGATAAATTATATATATATATATATATATATATATAAAAACTCTGCAATATACTTTCATTATTTATTTTGTCAAATTTTCTGGTAATTCCATTCTGAAATTGTGAGCTTTCAGTTCCTGTTAGAAATGGAAGTGCAGAACACTGTTATATTCCTCACAGCCATTGGCTGCACACTCTAGTGACCTATTTATAACTGTCTCTAATTGGCCACAGCAGAGAAGGTAACCTAAGTTACAACATGGCAACTCCCATCTACATGAAAATCTCAGACTAATATTTTTTTGAAGGCATCATTCTATCTAGCATCTAGTAAGTAAGAGTGAAAGACAGCTTGACCAATGATAAGACCTAAAGGAAAGACAGACGTGTCAGGTTGACTTAGGTAGGCGCTGGGAAGAGATAACAGAGAGAATGAAAGCCATGTCAGGGGGTATAGGGAACTGTATAACAGTATTGAGACAAATGATGAGGGACACAAGAACCCAGCTTGAAGTGGTGAAGTAAAGAGCTATAGAAAGTAAATAAGACATTTCATGGGTAGTTTGGTTAGAAGAGATCTACTCTAGGGTTAGTGTATTTGCCTTGCTGTATAAAGACAGCAAATGAGACAGTAAAAGGGACATGAAACCCAAACTTTTTATTTCATGATTTAGAAAGAGCATGTGATTTTAAATAACTTTCCAAATTACTAATTTCCTTCATTCTCTTGATATCTTTTGTTGAAAAAAACATATCTAGACAGGCTCAGTAGCTGCTGATTAGTGGCTTCAGATAGATTCCTCGTGTGATTGGCTCACTCATGTGCATTGCTTTTTCTTCAACAAAGGATATCTAAAGAATGAAGCAAATTAGATAATAGAATCAAAATGGATTGTTTAAAATTGTATTCTCTATCTGAATCCTGAAAGACTTAAACCTCTAACACCCAAAAAGGATTAAAAGCCACACACACATATATATATAGGGAATGTTGCCCTTAATGAGACACCATGATCTAGAAAGCCACACACATATACTGTATATAGGGCCTGTTGCCCTTAATGAGACACCATGATCTAGAAAGCCACACACATATACTGTATATAGGGCCTGTTGCCCTTAATGAGACACAATGATCTACAAAGCCACACACACATATACTGTATATAGGGCCTGTTGCCCTTAATGAGACACAATGATCTAGAAAGCCACACACATATACTGTATATAGGGCCTGTTGCCCTTAATGAGACACAATGATCTAGAAAGCTACACACATATATACTGTATATAGGGCCTGCTGCCCTTAATGAGACACAATGATCTAGAAAGCCATACACACGTATACTGTATATAGGACCTGTTGCCCTTAATTTTACACAATGATCTAGAAAGCCACACACACATATACTGTATATAGGACCTGTTGCCCTTAATGAGATACAATGATCTAGAAAACCATACACACATACACTGTATATAGGATCTGTTGCCCTTAATGAGACACAATGATCTAGAAAGCAAAACACACACATATATATAGGGCCTGTTGCCCTTAATGACACACAATAATCTAGAAAGCCACACACACATATACTGTATATTGGGCCTGTTGCCCTTAATGAGACACAATGATCTAGAAATCCATACACACATATACTGTATATAGGGCCTGTTTCCCTTAATGAGACGCAATGATCTAGAAAGCCACACACATATACTGTATATAGGGCCTGTTGCCCTTAATGAGACTCAATGATCTAGAAAGCCACACACATATACCGTGTATAGGGCCTGTTGCCCTTAATGAGACACAATGATCTAGAAAGCCACACACATATATACCGTATATAGGGCCTGTTGCCCTTAATGAGACACAATGATCTAGAAAGCCACACACACACACATATACTGTATATAGGGCCTGTTGCCCTTAATGAGACACAATGATCTAGAAAGCCACACACACATATACTGTATATAGGGCCTGTTGCCCTTAATGTTACACAATGATCTAGAAAGCCACACACATATACTGTATATAGGGCCTGTTGCCCTTAATGAAACACAATGATCTAGAAAGCCACACACATATACTGTATATAGGGCCTGTTGCCCTTAATGAGACACAATGATCTAGAGAGCTACACACACATATATATAGGGCCTGTTACCCTTAATGAGACACAATGATCTAGAAAGCCACACACACACATATATATAGGGCCTGTTGCCCTTAATGTTACACAATGATCTAGAAAGCCACACACACATATACTGTATATAGGGCCTGTTGCCCTTAATGAGACACAATGATCTAGAAAGCCACACACACATATACTGTATATAGGGCCTGTTGCCCTTAATGAGACACAATGATCTAGAAAGTCTCACACACACACATATACTGTATATAGGGCCTGTTGCCCTTAATGAGACATAATGATCTAGATTGCCACACACACATATATATAGGGCCTGTTGCCCTTAATGAGACACAATGATCTAGAAAGCCACACACATATATATATAGGGCCTGTTGCCCTTAATGAGACACAATGATCTAGAAAGCCATACACACATATACTGTATATAGGACCTGTTGCCCTTAATGTTACACAATGATCTAGAAAGCCACACACACATATACTGTATATAGGACCTGTTGCCCTTAATGAGACACAATGATCTAGAAAGCCACACACACATATACTGTATATAGGGCCTGTTGCCCTTAATGAGCCACAATGATCTAGAATGCCACACACACACATATATATACATATATACATATATATATATATATATATATACATATACATATACATATATATATATATATATATATATATATATATATATATATATATATATATATATATATATATATATATATATATATAGGGCCTGTTGCCCTTAATGAGACAATGACAAGGACAGAAAACAAAGTGTCTTAGTAAATGGAGTTCATTCAGCAGAGGGGGCTGTTACTAGTGGTGTTCCTCAGGGGTCAGTTCTGGGGCCTGTTTTGTTTAACATATTTATCTGCGATATCAGCAAAGGGCTACAGGGGAAAGTATGTCTCTTTGCAGATGATACAAAAATTTGTAACATAGTGGATGTTCCAGGGGGGGTAGACAAAATGAGAAGTGATATACAACAATTGGATGATTGGACAAACGACTGGGATCTAAAGTTTAACACAGCAAAGTGTAAAATAATGCATTTAGGGAAGAAAAATCAAAATGTTAATTACAGACTCAATGACACTTTACTGACTGTTACAGACGAGGAACAGGACTTGGGAATTATTATTTCAGATGATTTAAAACTTAGTAAACAATGTAATAATGCAGCGAGTAAGGCTAGCAGAATGCTTGGATGTATTGGTAGAGGTATTTGCAGCAGAAATAGTAAGGTTCTTATGCCACTTTACAGATCATTAGTTAGGCCTCATCTTGAGTATTGTGTGCAGTTCTGGAGGCCATATCTTCAGAAGGATATTAACAAACTTGCAAAGGAGGGCGACCAAAATGGTACATGGTCTAAAAAATAAAACTTACCAGGATAGGCTCAATGACCTAAATATGTATAGCTTAGAGGAGAGAAGGGAAAGAGGTGATATGATAGCAACTTTCAAGTACATTAAAGGGTTTAGTAAAACTAAGGCTGTGGGTATTTTACATAAAATGGAAAATTCAAGAACAAGGGGTCATGAGCTCAAGCTAAAGGGTAGTAGATTCAGGAGTAATTTGAGGAAGCTTCTTTACAGAAAGAGTGATTGATTTATGGAATAAACTTCCTCAAGAGGTAGTAGCAACAAACACTGTGGGGGACATTAAAAATGCATGGGACAAGCATAGGGCTATCCTACGAACTAGATAAGTTTATACTGTTAGGTAAGGTCGGGCAGACTTGCTGGGCCTATGGCTCTTATCTGCCGTCAATATCTATGTTTCTATGTTTCTATGATCTAGAAAGCCACACACACATATATATTGGGCCTGTTGTCCTTAATGAGACACAATGATCTAGAAAGCTACACACACATATACTGTATATAGGTCCTGTTGCCCTTGATGAGACACAATGATCTAGAAAGTCATACACACATATACTGTATATAGGGCCTGTTACCCTTAATGAGACACAATGATCTAGAAAGCCACACACACATATACTGTATATAGAGCCTGTTACCCTTAATGAGACACAATGATCTAGAAAGCCACACACACATATACTGTATATAGGGCCTGTTACCCTTAATGAGACAATGATCTAGAAAGCCACACACACATATACTGTATATAGGGCCTGTTGCCCTTAATGAGACACAATGATCTAGAAAGCCATACACGCATATATATAGGGCCTGTTGCCCTTAATGAGACACAATGATCTATAAAGCCACACACACACATATATATAGGGCCTGTTGCCCTTAATGAGACACAATGATCTAGAAAGCCATACACACATACTGTATATAGGACCTGTTGCCCTTAATGTTACACAATGATCTAGAAAGCCACACACATATATACTGTATATAGGGCCTGCTGCCCTTAATGAGACACAATGATCTTGAAAGCCATGCACACATATACTGTATATAGGGCCTGTTGCCCTTAATGAGACACAATGATCTAGAAAGCCACACACACATATACTGTATATAGGGCCTGTTGCCCTTAATGAGACACAATGATCTAGAAAGCCACACACACACATATACTGCATATAGGGCCTGTTGTCCTTAATGAGACATTATGATCTAGAAAGCCACACACACATACTGTATATAGGGCCTGTTGCCCTTAATGAGACACAATGATCTAGAAAGCCACACACAAATATATATTGGGCCTGTTGCCCTTAATGAGACAATGATCTAGAAAGCCACACACACATATATATAGGGCCTGTTGCCCTTAATGAGACACAATGATCTAGAAAGCCACACACATATATACTGTATATAGGGCCTGCTGCCCTTAATGAGATACAATGATCTAGAAAACCATACACACATACACTGTATATAGGATCTGTTGCCCTTAATGAGACACAATGATCTAGAAAGCCAAACACACACATATATATAGGGCCTGTTGCCCTTAATGAGACACAATAATCTAGAAAGCCACACACACATATACTGTATATAGGGCCTGTTGCCCTTAATGAAACACAATGATCTAGAAAGCCACACACATATACTTTATATAGGGCCTGTTGCCCTTAATGAGACTCAATGATCTAGAAAGCCACACACACATATACCGTGTATAGGGCCTGTTGCCCTTAATGAGACACAATGATCTAGAAAGCCACACACATATATACCGTATATAGGGCCTGTTGCCCTTAATGAGACACAATGATCTAGAAAGCCACACACACATATACTGTATATAGGGCCTGTTGCCCTTAATGAGACATAATAATCTAGAAAGCCACACACACATATACTGTATATAGGGCCTATTGCCCTTAATGTTACACAATGATCTAGAAAGCCACACACATATACTGTATATAGGGCCTGTTGCCCTTAATGAAACACAATGATCTAGAAAGCCACACACATACTTTATATAGGGCCTGTTGCCCTTAATGAGACACAATGATCTAGAGAGCTACACACACACACACATATATATATATATAGGGCCTGTTACCCTTAATGAGACACAATGATCTAGAAAGCCACACGCACATATATATATAGGGCATGTTACCCTTAATGAGACACAATGATCTAGAAAGCCACACACACATATACTGTATATAGGGCCTGTTGCCCTTAATGAGACACAATGATCTAGAAAGCCACACACACACATATATATAGGGCCTGTTGCCCTTAATGAGACACAATGATCTAGAAAGCCATACACATATACTGTATATAGGATCTGTTGCCCTTAATGTTACACAATGATCTAGAAAGCCACACACACATATACTGTATATAGAGCCTGTTGCCCTTAATGTTACACAATGATCTAGAAAGCCACACACATATACTGTATATAGGACCTGTTGCCCTTAATGAGACACAATGATCTAGAAAGCCACACGCACATATATATATAGGGCATGTTACCCTTAATGAGACACAATGATCTAGAAAGCCACACACACATATACTGTATATAGGGCCTGTTGCCCTTAATGAGACACAATGATCTAGAAAGCCACACACACACATATATATAGGGCCTGTTGCCCTTAATGAGACACAATGATCTAGAAAGCCATACACATATACTGTATATAGGATCTGTTGCCCTTAATGTTACACAATGATCTAGAAAGCCACACACACATATACTGTATATAGAGCCTGTTGCCCTTAATGTTACACAATGATCTAGAAAGCCACACACATATACTGTATATAGGACCTGTTGCCCTTAATGAGACACAATGATCTAGAAAGCCACACACAGAGGCCTAGATTTGGAGTTTGGCGGTAAAAGGGCTGTTAACGCTCCGTAGGCTTTTTTCTGGCCGCACCATAAATTTAACTCTGGTATCGAGAGTTCAAACAAATGCTGCGTTAGGCTCCAAAAAAGGAGCGTAGAGCATTTGTACCGCAAATGCAACTCTCGATACCAGAGTTGCTTACGGACGCGGACAGCCTCAAAAACGTGCTCGTGCACGATTCTCCCATAGGAAACAATAGGACTGTTTGAGCTGAAAAAAAACCTAACACCTGCAAAAAAGCAGCGTTCAGCTCCTAACGCAGCCCCATTGTTTCCTATGGGGAAACACTTCCTACGTCTGCACCTAACACTCTAACATGTACCCCGAGTCTAAACACCCCTAACCTTACACTTATTAACCCCTAATCTGCCGCTCCGTAAACCGCCGCAACCTACGTTATCCCTATGTACCCCTAATCTGCTGCCCTAACATCGCCGACCCCTATATTATATTTATTAACCCCTAATCTGCCCCCCTCAACGTCGCCGACACCTGCCTACACTTATTAACCCCTAATCTGCCGAGCGGACCTGAGCGCTACTATAATAAAGTTATTAACCCCTAATCCGCCTCACTAACCCTATAATAAATAGTATTAACCCCTAATCTGCCCTCCCTAACATCGCCGACACCTACCTTCAATTATTAACCCCTAATCTGCCGAGCGGAGCTCACCGCTATTCTAATAAATGTATTAACCCCTAAAGCTAAGTCTAACCCTAACACTAACACCCCCCTAACTTAAATATAATTTACATCTAACGAAATAAATTAACTCTTATTAAATAAATGATTCCTATTTAAAGCTAAATACTTACCTGTAAAATAAATCCTAATATAGCTACAATATAAATTATAATTATATTATAGCTATTTTAGGATTAATATTTATTTTACAGGCAACTTTGTAATTATTTTAACCAGGTACAATAGCTATTAAATAGTTAAGAACTATTTAATAGTTACCTAGTTAAAATATTAACAAATTTACCTGTAAAATAAATCCTAACCTAAGATATAATTAAACCTAACACTACCCTATCAATAAAATAATTAAATAAACTACCTACAATTACCTACAATTAACCTAACACTACACTATCAATAAATTAATTAAACACAATTCCTACAAATAAATACAATTAAATAAACTAGCTAAAGTACAAAAAATAAAAGAGAACTAAGTTACAAAAAATAAAAAAATATTTACAAACATAAGAAAAATATTACAACAATTTTAAACTAATTACACCTACTCTAAGCCCCCTAATAAAATAACAAAGCCCCCCAAAATAAAAAATTCCCTACCCTATTCTAAATTAAAAAAGTTACAAGCTCTTTTACCTTACCAGCCCTGAACAGGGCCCCTTTGCGGGGCATGCCCCAAGAATTTCAGCTCTTTTGACTGTAAAAGAATAAATACAATACCCCCCCCCCAACATTACAACCCACCACCCACATACCCCTAATCTAACCCAAACCCCCCTTATCTAACCCAAACCCCCCTTAAATAAACCTAACACTAAGCCCCTGAAGATCTTCCTACCTTGTCTTCACCATCCAGGTATCACCGATCCGTCCTGGCTCCAACATCTTCATCCAACCCAAGCGGGGGTTGGCGATCCATCATCCGGTGCTGAAGAGGTACAGAAGAAGCTCCAAAGTCTTCCTCCTATCCGGCAAGAAGAGGACATCCGGACCGGCAAACATCTTCTCCAAGCGGCATCTTCGATCTTCTTCCATCCGGTGCGGAGCGGGTCCATCTTGAAGCAGGCGACGCGGATCCATCCTCTTCTTCCGTTGTCTCCCGACTAATGACGGTTCCTTTAAGGGACGTCATCCAAGATGGCGTCCCTCGAATTCCGATTGGCTGATAGGATTCTATCAGCCAATCGGAATTAAGGTAAGAATTTTCTGATTGGCTGATGGAATCAGCCAATCAGAATCAAGTTCAATCCGATTGGCTGATCCAATCAGCCAATCAGATTGAGCTCGCATTCTATTGGCTGATCGGAACAGCCAATAGAATGCGAGCTCAATCTGATTGGATCAGCCAATCGGATTGAACTTGATTCTGATTGGCTGATTCCATCAGCCAATCAGAAAATTCTTACCTTAATTCCGATTGGCTGATAGAATCCTATCAGCCAATTGGAATTCGAGGGACGCCATCTTGGATGACGTCCCTTAAAGGAACCGTCATTAGTCGGGAGACAACGGAAGAAGAGGATGGATCCGCGTCGCCTGCTTCAAGATGGACCCGCTCCGCATCGGATGGAAGAAGATCGAAGATGCCGCTTGGAGAAGATGTTTGCCGGTCCGGATGTCCTCTTCTTGCCGGATAGGAGGAAGACTTTGGAGCCTCTTCTGGACCTCTTCAGCACCGGATGATGGATCGCCAACCCCCGCTTGGGTTGGATGAAGATGTTGGAGCCAGGACGGATCGGTGATACCTGGATGGTGAAGACAAGGTAGGAAGATCTTCAGGGGCTTAGTGTTAGGTTTATTTAAGGGGGGTTTGGGTTAGATTAGGGGTATGTGGGTGGTGGGTTGTAATGTTGGGGGGGGGGTATTGTATTTATTCTTTTACAGGCAAAAGAGCTGAAATTCTTGGGGCATGCCCCGCAAAGGGCCCTGTTCAGGGCTGGTAAGGTAAAAGAGCTTGTAACTTTTTTAATTTAGAATAGGGTAGGGAATTTTTTATTTTGGGGGGCTTTGTTATTTTATTAGGGGGCTTAGAGTAGGTGTAATTAGTTTAAAATTGTTGTAATATTTTTCTTATGTTTGTAAATATTTTTTTATTTTTTGTAACTTAGTTCTCTTTTATTTTTTGTACTTTAGCTAGTTTATTTAATTGTATTTATTTGTAGGAATTGTATTTAATTAATTTATTGATAGTGTAGTGTTAGGTTAATTGTAGGTAATTGTAGGTAGTTTATTTAATTATTTTATTGATAGGGTAGTGTTAGGTTTAATTATATCTTAGGTTAGGATTTATTTTACAGGTAAGTATTTAGCTTTAAATAGGAATCATTTATTTAATAAGAGTTAATTTATTTCGTTAGATGTAAATTATATTTAAGTTAGGGGGGTGTTAGTGTTAGGGTTAGACTTAGCTTTAGGGGTTAATACATTTATTAGAATAGCGGTGAGCTCCGCTCGGCAGATTAGGGGTTAATAATTGAAGGTAGGTGTCGGCGATGTTAGGGAGGGCAGATTAGGGGGTTAATACTATTTATTATAGGGTTAGTGAGGCGGGTTAGGGGTTAATAACTTTATTATAGTAGCGCTCAGGTCCGCTCGGCAGATTAGGGGTTAATAAGTGTAGGCAGGTGTCGGCGACGTTGAGGGGGGCAGATTAGGGGTTAATAAATGTAATATAGGGGTCGGCGGTGTTAGGGGCACCAGATTAGGGGTACATCAGTATAACGTAGGTGGCGGTCGGCAGATTAGGGGTTAAAAATTTTAATCGAGTGGCGGCGATGTGGGGGGAGCTCGGTTTAGGGGTACATAGGTAGTTTATGGGTGTTAGTGTACTTTAGGGTACAGTAGTTAAGAGCTTTATGAACCGGCGTTAGCCAGAAAGCTCTTAACTCCTGCTATTTTCAGGCGGCTGGAGTTTTGTCGTTAGAGCTCTAACGCTCACTTCAGAAACGACTCTAAATACCGGCGTTAGAAAGATCCCATTGAAAAAAGATAGGATACGCAAATGGCGTAGGGGGATCTGCGGTATGGAAAAGTCGCGGCTGAAAAGTGAGCGTTAGACCCTTTAATCACTGACTCCAAATACCAGCGGGCGGCCAAAACCAGCGTTAGGAGCCTCTAACGCTGGTTTTGACGGCTACCGCCGAACTCCAAATCTAGGCCAGATACTGTATATAGGGCCTGTTGCCCTTAATGAGACACAATGATCTAGAAAGCCACACACACATATACTGTATATAGGGCCTGTTGCCCTTAATGAGAAACAATGATCTAGAAAGCCACACACTCATATACTGTATATAGGATAGGGCCTGTTGCCCTTAATGAGACACAATGATCTAGAAAGCCATACACACATGTATACTGTATATAGGGTCTGTTGCCCTTAATGAGACACAATGATCTAGAAAGTCACACACACACACACATATACTGTATATAGGGCCTGTTGCCCTTAATGAGACACAATGATCTAGAATGCCACAAACACACACATATATATATATATATATATAGGGCCTGTTGCCCTTAATGAGACACAATGATCTAGAAAGCCACACACACATATACTGTATATAGGGCCTGTTGCCCTTAATGAGACACAATGATCTAGAATGCCACAAACACACACATATATATATATATATATATATATATATATATATATATATATATATATATATATATATATATATATAGGGCTTGTTGTCCTTAATGAGACACAATGATCTAGAAAGCCACACACTCATATACTGTATATAGGATAGGGCCTGTTGCCCTTAATGAGACACAATGATCTAGAAAGCCATACACACATGTATACTGTATATAGGGTCTGTTGCCCTTAATGAGACACAATGATCTAGAAAGTCACACACACACACACATATACTGTATATAGGGCCTGTTGCCCTTAATGAGACACAATGATCTAGAATGCCACAAACACACATATATATATATATATAGGGCCTGTTGCCCTTAATGAGACACAATGATCTAGAAAGCCACACACACATATACTGTATATAGGGCCTGTTGCCCTTAATGAGACACAATGATCTAAAAAGCCATACACACATATACTGTATATAGGGCCTGTTGCCCTTAATGAGACACAATGATCTAGAATGCCACAAACACACATATATATATATATATATATATATATATATATAGGGCTTGTTGTCCTTAATGAGACACAATGATCTAGAAAGCCACACACACATATACTGCATATAGGGCCTGTTGTCCTTAATGAGACATTATGATCTAGAAAGCAACACACACATACTGTATATAGGGCCTGTTGCCCTTAATGAGACACAATGATCTAGAAAGCCACACACATATATACTGTATATAGGGCCTGTTGCCCTTAATGAGACACAATGATCTAAAAAGCCATACACACATATACTGTATATAGGGCCTGTTGCCCTTAATGAGACACAATGATCTAGAATGCCACAAACACACATATATATATATATATATAGGGCTTGTTGTCCTTAATGAGACACAATGATCTAGAAAGCCACACACACATATACTGCATATAGGGCCTGTTGTCCTTAATGAGACATTATGATCTAGAAAGCAACACACACATACTGTATATAGGGCCTGTTGCCCTTAATGAGACACAATGATCTAGAAAGCCACACACATATATACTGTATATAGGGCCTGTTGCCCTTAATGAGACACAATGATCTAGAATGCCACAAACACACACACATTATATATATATATATATATAGGGCCTGTTGCCCTTAATGAGACACAATGATCTAGAAAGCCATACACACATGTATACTGTATATAGGGCCTGTTGCCCTTAATGAGACGCCATGATCTACTTTGCTCTATATTTTCAACAGCATCTTCAATATTTAAATCAGCATAGAGATAAAGAGTTGTTTAACTGCTCCATGACCTCTGCTTATCCTCCTCAACTCTATGCTAGGAAGCTTGAGGATGCTCAATAATATACTACAACACAGTGAAAGGAATAACAAATAAATATAAGCCTCCCAGAGGGTCGCATGCAGTTGTTTTTGTCTGACAATGTGTAGCACAGGAGAATAGGAGATGCCTGTGACAGGAAGGTTGAAATAGACTTTGTTAAAGAGTGGTACTTGTAACCCAACAATATGAGAATGAGATAGGAAAAGCAAATTTATGGCTGGTTCTTATACTTGTTACTTTTATTTCAGGAATTCATTTAAATGTTTCTCGGTTACATTATGTTGCTAAAGTACTTGATAACATATCTCAAGTTTTCCAAAAAACAGTGGTGGAATTATCTGTTTAGTGCATAAATCTATTGAGTTTTATGTCCAACAAAATCAGTGATGTCATCATACCGTTCTCTGCTGCTCTCTTGAGGTTTTCGATCATTGTGTCATAGTGAATCCTGCAGAGGACTTTCTCTTCCACCAGCCCAAATTCCTCCCCTGTAGATAGCTGGCGTTTACAGGAATAGCATGCAAAGCAGGCAAGGTGGTATGCATTCCCCCGGGCTCTTCGAACCCAATCTGTGGCATAGATCTGTCTTCCACAACGGGCACACTTGGTACCAAAACGACTGGAAAAGATTACAATTAAGGACATTGAATTTATTGATTTCACAAATATGAATATAAATTTGAAATGATAAAAATACATGGTAAGATAAATGCCTAAAACAGGGTTGCCCATGGTTTGTCTTTGAGGGATGGAAACAGATGATATTTAAAGGGGCAATAAACACTAAATACCATTTACAAGCATAGTATTGAGGTTATTGCTAGTCACGGGTGCTGCTATGTTGAAATCTAGCTTTCACTGCTTTCCAGTGCTGAGGTTTGTGCAGCAACTTCAGATATCTTCAGTGTAAGCTTGGTTCCAAAATGGCGGCATGAAGGTGCATGAAATCTGCTCAGTCTGTAGCACTCAAGGAGTAGCACTGAAAACTATTTATTACATTTCATGAGTCTGTTATTGCTGATGTTGTCTGTATAATTAAAATAACACACAATAATACCAATACAATTTGAGTGAATGAAATATATAACAGTCTCACTACCCTGGCATGCTCCAATATGAAACTATGGATTCACAAAAAGCTGGCATTCATTTGAGTTTTTATAGTACTAGCCAAGTCAGTGAAGATCTAAGTGTAGTAGTCTTTACTGTATCATATTCTCATTTCCTGTGATTGGCGAGCATTGAAATAATTCATTCCAGATCTTACTTTAAATATTATTCTAATTTCTTCGTAATTCTGAAATTGCCACTCCAATCTAAAATCATTATTGGTCAGATGACGGTTGAGATGCATTCACCTTGCATCAAATCTATGGCAGCTAAAACATCTGACCTCCATTCAGATGTATACCCTCTACAGATATAGAAACTATCACCTGATGCAAGGTTTCTGCAGTTCCTAATGTTAGGTAAAATCCCACATCATACCACAGATTAGAGACATGGTCCATGTACACCCATATGCCATGTTTAAGCCTCTATCACACTACAGACCAAAAGATGGATGTCCCCTGCCTGGTGTACACAACACATCATATTACTGAACCCCATATGCTAGGTATTTCCCACATCACACAAGATCCCCTAATGGTACCACCTTATACAATCCCTCAATGTCAAACCCTATATATCCATTGTTAATCACTACACAATCACACCCACCACTAAATCTAAATCTCCTTATCATTTTTACTGATTGAAATTACCACAACCACACATAAAAAAAAATCTGAAATGTCCTTTACGTGGTGGCTAGAGATGGTTTTTTTCTTATGCATCTTCATGGCAATCAATAACAGGTCCACCCTTCTATGTCGTTCATCACAGATTTTTATCAAAAATATATATTTAACATATTATATCATTTTCTTTTCTTTAATTTTTTTTTCCAATTTTTGGGTTTGATGGATCTTTGTATAAATAGATATTCAATAGTCATGATGATGCAGTTGCCTATAGTTATCAAGGTCTGTCGGACCTGATCCGACAGTGCGGATCAGGTCCGACAGACCTCGCTGAATACGGCGAGCAATACGCTCGCCGTATTCAGCATTGCACCAGCAGCTCACAAGAGCTGCTGGTGCAACGTCGCCCCCTGCAGAGTCACGGCCAATTGGCCGCCAGCAGGGAGCTGTCAATCAACCCAATCGTACTCGATCGGGTTGATTTCCAGCGATGTCTGTCTGCCTGCTCAGAGCAGGCGGACAGGTTAGGGAGCAGCGGTCTTTGTGACCGCTGCTTCATAACTGCTGTTTCTGACGAGTCTGAAGACTCGCCAGAAACACGGCCCCTCAAGCTCCGTACGGAGCTTATTAAATAGAGCCCAGTGTATTTTATTTTTAAAAACAAAACACAAAACTCAAAAGGTAGAGTTCTGTTTTTACAGTTCTTCCTTGTAAGGCGTTAGAAAGCATGAGTCATACAGAACCCTGCTCCTACACTCTGATTTTTATTTTGGACCTCAGCCTATTGGGTAGCAGTTATGGTCCACCTCCTATACACATATTAAACGTGTAGTATCCCTGCATCTTGTACACCACATAAACTACCAAAGGCTTATTTAGTCCTGAGTAAGTGCTATGACTGAGCTTGTTTTTACAGTTCTTCCTTGTAAGGGGTTAGAGTGTAGGAGCAGGGTTCTGTATGACCTCAGCCTATTGGGTAGCAGTTTTGGTCCACCTCCTATACACATATTAAACGTGTGGTATCCCTGCATCTTGTACACCACATAAACTACCAATGGCTTATTTAGCCCTGAGTAAGTGCTATGACTGAGCTTGTTTTTACAGTTCTTCCTTGTAAGGGGTTAGAGTGTAGGAGCAGGGTTCTGTATGACCTCAGCCTATTGGGTAGCAGTTTTGGTCCACCTCCTATACACATATTAAACGTGTGGTATCCCTGCATCTTGTACACCACATAAACTACCAATGGCTTATTTAGCCCTGAGTAAGTGCTATGACTGAGCTTGTTTTTACAGTTCTTCCTTGTAAGGGGTTAGAGTGTAGGAGCAGGGTTCTGTATGACCTCAGCCTATTGGGTAGCAGTTATGGTCCACCTCCTATACCATATTAAACGTGTGGTATCCCTGCATCTTGTACACCACATAAACTACCAATGGCTTATTTAGCCCTGAGTAAGTGCTATGACTGAGCTTGTTTTTACAGTTCTTCCTTGTAAGGGGTTAGAGTGTAGGAGCAGGGTTCTGTATGACCTCAGCCTATTGGGTAGCAGTTATGGTCCACCTCCTATACACATATTAAACGTGTGGTATCCCTGCATCTTGTACACCACATAAACTACCAATGGCTTATTTAGCCCTGAGTAAGTGCTATGACTGAGCTTGTTTTTACAGTTCTTCCTTGTAAGGGGTTAGAGTGTAGGAGCAGGGTTCTGTATGACCTCAGCCTATTGGGTAGCAGTTATGGTCCACCTCCTATACACATATTAAACGTGTGGTATCCCTGCATCTTGTACACCACATAAACTACCAATGGCTTATTTAGCCCTGAGTAAGTGCTATGACTGAGCTTGAAAACTGAGTGAGTGATACGATTACTAGGGATATTATACTGAATAGGGTCTTTTTAGTTTGACTTCAAAGATGGTTTATCGAAGCCTATTAGCTATTTAATGGCCATAGATCCTTATTTATCATTCAATTCTATTGGGTTGGTTTTACCAGTTAAAATGTCTTGTCCTGGACTAGAAAAAAAGGTTAGTTGATTAAAGGGGCAGTGAATATTTTCAGTTTTTTTATATAAAATGTTTAGATATGTGCAATGAAACAACTTTACAATATATTTTTTAATTATTTTGCTCCTTTTTCATGTAATGTAGCTCGGAAAATAGTGGATTTTCTAATTTTCAGAACTGGAAATGCACCCTACTGGCTTTTCAAGGCTAATCCTGCTACATAACTTTGCTTAATTAGTTTTAACTGATAACAGCTGCAAAACAATATACTTAATACAAACATGACTGTGATTAGCCTTGTTGCCTGTGGACTAAAGCTTAGATTGGATCCTCCAAATAAGGCACATTGTGGGTGGAGTTAGGCTATTAAAAAATAATTGCAGTAAAATGATGTTAATTTGTTTTAAAAATGTTTACACTTGGCTGATATGTTATTCTTATTCAGCACAACAGAAATGTCTTGTCATTACAAGGTACTTACTGTCCCTTTAATGAAGGTTTTACTGAGCTATAGAGCTGGGCTACCATATATATTTATATTTAGTGATCTGTCCCTTTAATGAAGGTTTTACTGAGCTATAGAGCTGGGCTACCAATATGTGGGCGCTCTACAAATAACCGATAATAAATAAATAAATAATATTTAGTGATCTGTCTACTTTAAATACCCATGATCTTAAAAATGAAAGAAATCATCCAAAATGGAAAAACTCTTATGAAAAACATCAATGTTTCTTAGAACCGCTATTTATACATTTGTATACACAAACCTTTAAAAGGAAATTCTGATTTTGGCACAAAAAAAAAAAATCACATTGTGCATAACTTTCCTGGGGTATAAACCTTTTTTGTTTTAAACAACTATAGTTGAAAGAGCGAATGCTTCAACAAAAGATGAAATCAAAAGCAGATGTTTACAGTGTTTATATAAGACCTGAGAGAGTGCCGTATCCAGCAACCGAAACCATTTCTATGATTATTCACGTAAAGGTGAACCGTAACATAGGTGTCTATAGTGATGCAGGTACAAAACCCTTTCTATGATTAATCACGTAAAGGTGAACCGTAATATAGGTGTCTATTTATAGTGATGCAGGTACAAAACCATTTCTATGATTAATCACGTAAAGGTGAACCGTAACATAGGTGTCTATTTATAGTGATGCAGGTACAAAACCATTTCTATAATTAATCACGTAAAGGTGAACCGTAACATAGGTGTCTATTTATAGTGATGCAGGTACAAAACCATTTCTATGATTAATCACGTAAAGGTGAACCGTAACATAGGTGTCTATTTATAGTGATGCAGGTATAAAACCCTTTCTATGATTAATCACGTAAAGGTGAACAGTAACATAGGTGTCTATTTATAGTGATGCAGGTACAAAACCATTTCTATTATTATTCACGTAAAGGTGAACCGTAACATAGGTGTCTATTTATAGTGATGCAGGTACAAAACCATTTCTATAATTAATCACGTAAAGGTGAACCGTAATATAGGTGTCTATTTATAGTGATGCAGGTACAAAACCATTTCTATGATTAATCACGTAAAGGTGAACCGTAACATAGGTGTCTATTTATAGTGATGCAGGTACAAAACCATTTCTATAATTAATCACGTAAAGGTGAACCGTAACATAGGTGTCTATTTATAGTGATGCAGGTACAAAACCATTTCTATGATTAATCACGTAAAGGTGAACCGTAACATAGGTGTCTATTTATAGTGATGCAGGTACAAAACCCCTTCTATGATTATTCACTTAAAGGTGAACCGTAACATAGGTGTCTATTTATAGTGATGCAGGTACAAAACCCTTTCTATGATTAATCACGTAAAGGTGAACAGTAACATAGGTGTCTATTTATAGTGATGCAGGTACAAAACCCTTTCTATGATTAATCACGTAAAGGTGAACCGTAACATAGGTGTCTATAGTGATGCAGGTACAAAACCATTTCTATGATTAATCACGTAAAGGTGAACAGTAACATAGGTGTCTATTTATAGTGATGCAGGTACAAAACCCTTTCTATGATTAATCACGTAATGGTGAACCGTAACATAGGTGTCTATTTATAGTGATGCAGGTACAAAACCCTTTCTATGATTAATCACGTAATGGTGAACCGTAACATAGGTGTCTATTTATAGTGATGCAGGTACAAAACCCTTTCTATGATTAATCACGTAAAGGTGAACCGTAACATAGGTGTCTATTTATAGTGATGCAGGTACAAAACCCTTTCTATGATTATTCACGTAAAGGTGAACCGTAACATAGGTGTCTATTTATAGTGATGCAGGTACAAAACCATTTCTATGATTAATCACGTAAACGTGAACCGTAACATAGGTGTCTATTTATAGTGATGCAGGTACAAAACCCTTTCTATGATTAATCACGTAAAGGTGAACCGTAACATAGGTGTCTATTTATAGTGATGCAGGTATAAAACCCTTTCTATGATTAATCACGTAAAGGTGAACCGTAATATAGGTGTCTATTTATAGTGATGCAGGTACAAAACCATTTCTATGATTAATCACGTAAAGGTGAACCGTAACATAAGTGTCTATTTATAGTGATGCAGGTATAAAACCCTTTCTATGATTAATCACGTAAAGGTGAACCGTAACATAGGTGTCTATTTATAGTGATGCAGGTATAAAACCATTTCTATTATTATTCACGTAAAGGTGAACCGTAACATAGGTGTCTATTTATAGTGATGCAGGTATAAAACCATTTCTATGATTATTCACGTAAAGGTGAACCGTAACATAGGTGTCTATTTATAGTGATGCAGGTACAAAACCATTTCTATGATTAATCACGTAAAGGTGAACCGTAACATAGGTGTCTATAGTGATGCAGGTACAAAACCATTTCTATGATTAATCACGTAAAGGTGAACCGTAATATAGGTGTCTATTTATAGTGATGCAGGTACAAAACCATTTCTATGATTAATCACGTAAAGGTGAACCGTAACATAGGTGTCTATTTATAGTGATGCAGGTACAAAACCATTTCTATGATTAATCACGTAAAGGTGAACCGTAACATAGGTGTCTATTTATAGTGATGCAGGTATAAAACCATTTCTATGATTATTCACGTAAAGGTGAACCGTAACATAGGTGTCTATTTATAGTGATGCAGGTATAAAACCATTTCTATGATTATTCACGTAAAGGTGAACCGTAACATAGGTGTCTATTTATAGTGATGCAGGTACAAAACCATTTCTATGATTAATCACGTAAAGGTGAACCGTAACATAGGTGTCTATAGTGATGCAGGTACAAAACCATTTCTATGATTAATCACGTAAACGTGAACCGTAACATAGGTGTCTATTTATAGTGATGCAGGTATAAAACCCTTTCTATGATTAATCACGTAAAGGTGAACCGTAACATAGGTGTCTATTTATAGTGATGCAGGTACAAAACCCTTTCTATGATTAATCACGTAAAGGTGAACCGTAACATAGGTGTCTATAGTGATGCAGGTACAAAACCATTTCTATGATTAATCACGTAAACGTGAACCGTAACATAGGTGTCTATTTATAGTGATGCAGGTACAAAACCCTTTCTATGATTAATCACGTAAACGTGAACCGTAACATAGGTGTCTATTTATAGTGATGCAGGTACAAAACCCTTTCTATGATTAATCACGTAAAGGTGAACCGTAACATAGGTGTCTATTTATAGTGATGCAGGTACAAAACCCTTTCTATGATTATTCACGTAAAGGTGAACAGTAACATAGGTGTCTATTTATAGTGATGCAGGTACAAAACCATTTCTATGATTAATCACGTAAAGGTGAACCGTAACATAGGTGTCTATTTATAGTGATGCAGGTATAAAACCCTTTCTATGATTAATCACGTAAAGGTGAACCGTAACATAGGTGTCTATTTATAGTGATGCAGGTACAAAACCCTTTCTATGATTAATCACGTAAAGGTGAACCGTAACATAGGTGTCTATTTATAGTGATGCAGGTACAAAACTATTTCTATGATTAATCACGTAAAGGTGAACCGTAACATAGGTGTCTATTTATAGTGATGCAGGTACAAAACCCTTTCTATGATTAATCACGTAAAGGTGAACCGTAACATAGGTGTCTATTTATAGTGATGCAGGTACAAAACCATTTCTATAATTAATCACGTAAAGGTGAACCGTAATATAGGTGTCTATTTATAGTGATGCAGGTACAAAACCCTTTCTATGATTAATCACGTAAACGTGAACCGTAACATAGGTGTCTATAGTGATGCAGGTACAAAACCCTTTCTATGATTAATCACGTAAACGTGAACCGTAACATAGGTGTCTATTTATAGTGATGCAGGTACAAAACCCTTTCTATGATTAATCACGTAAAGGTGAACCGTAACATAGGTGTCTATTTATAGTGATGCAGGTACAAAACCATTTCTATGATTAATCACGTAAAGGTGAACCGTAACATAGGTGTCTATTTATAGTGATGCAGGTACAAAACCCTTTCTATGATTTTTCACGTAAAGGTGAACCGTAACATAGGTGTCTATTTATATTGATGCAGGTACAAAACCCTTTCTATGATTAATCACGTAAAGGTGAACAGTAACATAGGTGTCTATTTATAGTGATGCAGGTACAAAACCCTTTCTATGATTAATCACGTAAAGGTGAACCGTAACATAGGTGTCTATTTATAGTGATGCAGGTACAAAACCCTTTCTATGATTAATCACGTAAAGGTGAACCGTAATATAGGTGTCTATTTATAGTGATGCAGGTACAAAACCCTTTCTATGATTAATCACGTAAAGGTGAACCGTAACATAGGTGTCTATTTATAGTGATGCAGGTACAAAACCCTTTCTATGATTAATCACGTAAAGGTGAACCGTAACATAGGTGTCTATTTATAGTGATGCAGGTACAAAACCCTTTCTATGATTTTTCACGTAAAGGTGAACCGTAACATAGGTGTCTATTTATAGTGATGCAGGTACAAAACCCTTTCTATGATTAATCACGTAAAGGTGAACCGTAACATAGGTGTCTATTTATAGTGATGCAGGTACAAAACCCTTTCTATGATTAATCACGTAAAGGTGAACAGTAACATAGGTGTCTATTTATAGTGATGCAGGTACAAAACCCTTTCTATGATTATTCACGTAAAGGTGAACAGTAACATAGGTGTCTATTTATAGTGATGCAGGTACAAAACCCTTTCTATGATTATTCACGTAAAGGTGAACCGTAACATAGGTGTCTATTTATAGTGATGCAGGTACAAAATCATTTCTATGATTAATCACGTAAAGGTGAACAGTAACATAGGTGTCTATTTATAGTGATGCAGGTACAAAACCATTTCTATGATTAATCACGTAAAGGTGAACCGTAACATAGGTGTCTATTTATAGTGATGCAGGTACAAAACCATTTCTATGATTAATCACGTAAAGGTGAACCGTAACATAGGTGTCTATTTATAGTGATGCAGGTACAAAACCATTTCTATGATTAATCACGTAAAGGTGAACCGTAACATAGGTGTCTATTTATAGTGTTGCAGGTACAAAACCATTTCTATGATTAATTGTAATGAGCTGATTGTGGTTGTGGATCTCAACTGCGGAAAATATATGATTGTATGCCTTACTTTAAGATACAATGAGGAAGTTACAATGTATCTGTCTGTATGGCAGCTGAAAGTTACTATTTGATTTAAATTCCTGATCAGTATTTCTGAATCAGGTTGCACAGCAGTTGTTAAACAAACGCACCATGGATGGGATACACTTTTCCTGATAGTCACTGAGCACACAGGAGGAGCGTTAGGTCAGTACAGATGCAGCAGGCTGTTAGTCAATTGGAGTGTGATACACGCTGATAGCTGTGCTGTTTGTGAGAGCTGACAGGCAGATGGGTGGAGCAGGTATTAAGTGCTGTGCTGTAGAGTTACTCACAAAAGTTCAAACTGAAGTTTATCACGCTACTCCTGAAGCGTTTGAAGAGGAATATGAGGAGGTATCCTGTGGGTGTGGTCCAATGTAAGTTAAGCGTCTGTACAAGTTATAAAGTTCACAACTTATATCGGAAGAGACTGCAGTTGCGGTTTGGAAAACACTTGATCTGCCAGAGGCAATTAAGCAGGAAAATAATGCAGCAGCGGTGTTTGTTAATCCAAATTAGGAAATGTTCAGACTTAGTATATAAGTCTCTTTCAGTTGTTCTAGTAGGCTCCGTATTAGAAAAGGTTTAAATACCTTCAGATAGTTGGACTTGAACAGAGAGAGGTAAATCCCTGCAGCAGGTCTGTGAAGCTGTATGCTAAACTGGAAACAATACTGAAGCAGGGAGGGAGGCGTGTCCAGGCTTTAAATAACCTTGCTAGGTGTGAGCACAGGTAAAAATTAAAGGGACAGAAAGGAATAAGGAAATCCATGACATACCCCCCACATCAGGGTAGGTGCCCCGCAGCTACGAATCTAGGTCGTTCTGGATTCCTCCTGTGAAACAGGGATACCAATTTGGGAGCATGAACATTCGAGGAAGGTTCCCAAGAGTCATTCTCCTCAGAGAATCCCTTCCAACGGATTAAGTATTGAAGAGTTCCACAGTAAATACGGGAGTCCAGGATGGCATCAACTTCGTATTCCGTGTCCGAATCCTGTAAGATGAGAGGAGGAATCTGGCTGGGCACCTGTCTAGTTTCGCAATGAGGTTTTAACAAGGAGACGTGGAAGGTGGGATGAAGTCGAAAAGTAGAAGGCAGATCCAAGGTAACAGCATTTTGGTTCACAATCTTTGTGATAGGATAAGGACCAATGAAGACAGCACTAAGTTTCTTGCTGGGGGTTTTCAGTTTTATATTCTTGGTCGACAGCCAGACCAGATCACCTATTTTATAAGAAGTTGGTTGACGTCTTCGGAGGTTATAGTAACGTCTCTGGTGAGCCTGAGCATCAGCTATATGCCTCTTGAGTTCTATGAAAAGATCCTGGAGATCCTTAGTGAGGTCATCAACCTTGGGACAGTTTGAATCTGTCCGAGGGTGAAGTTGGAAAGAAGGGTGAAAAGCATAATTCGCAAAAAATGGTGTCTTGGAAGTAGTGGAACTTGTAGAATTGTTGTATGCATATTCAGCCATAGCAAGGGTATTAGCCCACTGGTCTTGGTGGTTGGAACAATATGAACGAATATACTGTTCGAGCCATTGGTTTATTCTCTCTGTTTGGCCATTTGATTGGGGGTGAAATGAGGAGGAGAATCGGAGTTCTACTTGCATAGTGTCATAATTTTTTCCAGAAACGAGAGGTGAATTGACTACCTCTATCAGTTACAATGGAATCTGGGAGACCGTGTAATTTTACGATGTTATTCAAGAAAAGAACTGCAAGTTCTGATGAAGTTGGGAGCTTATGATATGGGAGGAAATGGGCCATCTTGGTAAGATGATCAACAACAACAAGTATGGTATTGTATCCAAGTGACAATGGAAGTTCGACAATGAATTCCTATGGTTTGCCACGGTCAGTCAGGTATCTGTAATGGTAAGAGTAATCCGAAAGGTGGTCTTTTTTCAGTCTTGGAAACTGTACATATGTGGCAAGATTGAACATATCTTTGCACAGAAGTTCTGATAGCAGGCCACCAGTACGTACGTGAAAGAAGATCAAAGGTTTTGTGGATTCCAAGATGTCCTGCCATCGGTGAGTCATGATGTTCTTTTAACAAATTGTCTCGAAGGGAAGGTGGTACATAAAGACGTCCTTGGTGGTAATAGAGGCCATCTTGTCCCAGTGTGAGTTTAAGCTTAGGGATGGAAGTATCTTTCTGTTGTAGGAGTTTAAGGACTTCAGGATAAGTAGGAGATAGTGTAATGAATTGCTCAGCTGGAATGACTGTACCAGGAGTATCGGAATGATGAGGATTGGTATCTTTTCTGGACAAGGCATCCGCTTTCCCGTTCTTACTCCCTGGTCTGTAGGTTATATGGAAATCAAACCTTGATAGGAATAAACTCCATCTTAGCTGTCTAGAGGATAAGGTACGGTTAGTCAGAAGGTATTCCAGATTTTTGTGATCCGTATATATTAGTATCGGAAATTTACTGCCCTCTAGGAGATGTCTCCAGTGTTCTAATGAGACCTTGATCACTAACAACTCCTTTTCGCCTACAGGGTAGTTATATTCGGCTGGTGTCATTACTCGTGAAAAGAAGGCAACAGGGTGGAGTGGATCTTCTGGAGTTTTACGTCGAGACAGAATGGACCCTAGAGCGTAGTTGGAGGCGTCAACTTCAAGAACATAATGGGCATCAGGGTCTGGAAACTTAAGAATCGGTGCTTTAGTGAAAACATCCTTAAGGTGTTCAAAAATAGCCTGTGTTTGAGGTGTCCAGTGGAAAGTAGTTTTGACACTTGTAAGAGAAGTTAAAGGCTTAGTAAGAGAGGAATAATTCTTGATGAATTTCCTATAGTAATTGGAGAAACCGAGGAATTTTTGCAGGTCCTTTTTGGTGGAAGGTATGGGCCAGTTTTTAATAGTTTGCACTTTTGAATCATCCATCTGAATTCCTGTGGGAGTGATAGTATAACCCAGGAATGTAATAACAGAGGTGTGGAAGATGCATTTTTCCAATTTGGCAAAAAGTCTGTGTTGTCTAAGGCGAGAGAGCACCCAACGGACGTGTTTTATATGTTCAATGATGTTAGTAGAGTATATCAGAATGTCGTCCAAATATACAACTACACAGATGTCAAGGAGATCACGGAATATATCGTTTATTAGATATTGGAACGTTGCCGGGGCATTACAGAGCCCGAAAGGCATCACCTTATACTCGTAGAGCCCATATCTTGTTCTGAAGGCGGTGAGCCACTCGTCAACTTTTCGGATCCTGACGAGATTATAGGCTCCACGTAGGTCTAATTTAGTGTATATGGTGGCTTGACTGAGACGTTCGATGAGTTCGGGAATTAGAGGTAAGGGATAGCGGTTCTTGACAGTCCGTTTATTAAGTTCCCTATAATCAATTATAGGGCGTAGGGAGTTGTCCTTATTTCTGACGAAGAAAATGCCGGCCCCAGCAGGGGAAGAAGAGGGTTGTATAAACCCTTTCCTTAAGTTCTCTGAAAGGTAAGTTTTGAGGTGATCTAGTTCAGGCTGTGATAGAGGGTATATGTGCCCGTAAGGAATGGAAGCTCCTGGAAGTAGTTGAATAGGACAGTCGTACGGGCGATGTGGAGGAAGGGACTCTGCTTCCTTTTCACTGAATACATCTTGAAAATCTTGATAGTCAGAAGGAATAATTCTTCCAGTAGGATTTATAGAACAGATCAAGGAGTGACGAAAACAGGTGTTCTTGCAATAATCTGAGAGGAATTCGACTTCGAGGCGATCCCAATGTATGGTGGGTTGATGCGTCTGTAACCATTGTAGACCAAGCACCAGGGGAAACATAGGAGAATTAATCACATCAAAGGATATGAATTCAGTGTGTGCACTTGACGTGGAAACCTTTATGGGAATAGTTTGGTGTGTAATAGGACCGGAACTAATTGTATTACCATCAATAACTCTAATGGACACAGGTCTTGCTTTCAACACAGTGGGTATTTTATTTATAGTGACAAAACCAGAATCAATATAGGAAGAATGTGCCCCAGAGTCGATGATGGCTTCACTGATTTGCTGGTGTAGATCCCACTGTAAGGTAAGAGATAAAGAGCAGTAAGCAACTTGGTTAACATTAGTGGTTAAGCATGTGGTTTTTCTGAAGGACTTACGTTTCTTCTGCCTTTGTAAGATAGGACACTCTCTTACAGTATGTGCATTTGAAGCACAATACATGCAGAGGTTGTTTATGCGTCTGCGATTCCTTTCTTCTGGTTGTAAAGAGCCTCTAGTGAAACCCAAATCCATAGGTTCTGAGGTTTGAGTGACTGTAGGTTTTTGGTAAGTAGAAGAGGGTCTTGTGATCGTATCCATACCTTGTTTTTCTGATTTGCGTTCTCTCAACCTTCTATCAATCTGAATGCTTAGTGTGATTAGTCCTTCCAAGGACCTAGGAAGCTCTATGCGAGCGAGTTCATCTTTAAGGGCATCATTTAGACCTAGACGGTACTGATTCCTAAGGGCAATATCGCTCCACTCAGTATCTTTACTGTATTGCTTGAACTCACTTAAATATTCCTCCACCTGCTTTTTCCCTTGTTTAAGAGACCTCATTTTAGTCTCTGCAGTAAGCTGAGTGTTAATATCTTGATAAAGAATTGCCATTTCCTTGAAGAAGTCTTCCAGTGATGTTAAAATAGGATGATCTTGTTCAAAGAATGAGTCAGCCCACTTGCGGGGTTCACCTCGCAGAAAAGAAATGACCGTTAAAACCTTAACTCGTTCAGTTGCGTAGGTTTTAGGTTTTAGACTGAAAAGAAGATAACAAGAGTTTTTGAACTGAGAGAACATAGCCCTGTCTCCGTGGAATTTGTCGGGCATAGAGACTTGGGGTTCTGGAGTAGCCTCTGGTGTGGCTGATTTATTCATTGAGTCTTTTATTATATTGTTGAGTATCTCATTTTGAACTTGTAATTCTCTAAGGCCATGACTTAACTGATCCACCCTCTGGGAGAGAGTGTAAACAATTTTACGTAGGTTCCGCTGGATCCATTTTTATAGGCTTCAGTATTATGTAATGAGCTGATTGTGGTTGTGGATCTCAACTGCGGAAAATATATGATTGTATGCCTTACTTTAAGATACAATGAGGAAGTTACAATGTATCTGTCTGTATGGCAGCTGAAAGTTACTATTTGATTTAAATTCCTGATCAGTATTTCTGAATCAGGTTGCACAGCAGTTGTTAAACAAACGCACCATGGATGGGATACACTTTTCCTGATAGTCACTGAGCACACAGGAGGAGCGTTAGGTCAGTACAGATGCAGCAGGCTGTTAGTCAATTGGAGTGTGATACACGCTGATAGCTGTGCTGTTTGTGAGAGCTGACAGGCAGATGGGTGGAGCAGGTATTAAGTGCTGTGCTGTAGAGTTACTCACAAAAGTTCAGTCTGAAGTTTATCACACTACTCCTGAAGCGTTTGAAGAGGAATATGAGGAGGTATCCTGTGGGTGTGGTCCAATGTAAGTTAAGCGTCTGTACAAGTTATAAAGTTCACAACTTATATCGGAAGAGACTGCAGTTGCGGTTTGGAAAACACTTGATCTGCCAGAGGCAATTAAGCAGGAAAATAATGCAGCAGCGGTGTTTGTTAATCCAAATTAGGAAATGTTCAGACTTAGTATATAAGTCTCTTTCAGTTGTTCTAGTAGGCTCCGTATTAGAAAAGGTTTAAATACCTTCAGATAGTTGGACTTGAACAGAGAGAGGTAAATCCCTGCAGCAGGTCTGTGAAGCTGTATGCTAAACTGGAAACAATACTGAAGCAGGGAGGGAGGCGTGTCCAGGCTTTAAATAACCTTGCTAGGTGTGAGCACAGGTAAAAATTAAAGGGACAGAAAGGAATAAGGAAATCCATGACATTAATCACGTAAAGGTAAACCGTAACATAGGTGTCTATTTATAGTGATGCAGGTATAAAACCCTTTCTATGATTAATCACGTAAAGGTGAACCGTAATATAGGTGTCTATTTATAGTGATGCAGGTACAAAACCCTTTCTATGATTAATCACGTAAAGGTGAACCGTAACATAGGTGTCTATTTATAGTGATGCAGGTACAAAACCCTTTCTATGATTATTCACGTAAAGGTGAACCGTAACATAGGTGTCTATTTATAGTGATGCAGGTACAAAACCATTTCTATGATTAATCACGTAAAGGTGAACAGTAACATAGGTGTCTATAGTGATGCAGGTACAAAACCATTTCTATAATTAATCACGTAAAGGTAAACCGTAACATAGGTGTCTATTTATAGTGATGCAGGTATAAAACCCTTTCTATGATTAATCACGTAAAGGTGAACCGTAATATAGGTGTCTATCTATAGTGATGCAGGTACAAAACCCTTTCTATGATTAATCACGTAAAGGTGAACCGTAACATAGGTGTCTATAGTGATGCAGGTACAAAACCCTTTCTATGATTAATCACGTAAAGGTGAACCGTAACATAGGTGTCTATAGTGATGCAGGTACAAAACCATTTCTATGATTAATCACGTAAACGTGAACCGTAACATAGGTGTCTATTTATAGTGATGCAGGTACAAAACCCTTTCTATGATTATTCACGTAAAGGTGAACAGTAACATAGGTGTCTATTTATAGTGATGCAGGTACAAAACCATTTCTATGATTAATCACGTAAAGGTGAACAGTAACATAGGTGTCTATTTATAGTGATGCAGGTACAAAACCCTTTCTATGATTATTCACGTAAAGGTGAACAGTAACATAGGTGTCTATTTATAGTGATGCAGGTACAAAACCCTTTCTATGATTAATCACGTAAAGGTAAACCGTAACATAGGTGTCTATAGTGATGCAGGTACAAAACCATTTCTATGATTAATCACGTAAAGGTGAACCGTAACATAGGTGTCTATTTATAGTGATGCAGGTACAAAACCCTTTCTATGATTAATCACGTAAAGGTGAACAGTAACATAGGTGTCTATTTATAGTGATGCAGGTACAAAACCCTTTCTATGATTAATCACGTAAAGGTGAACCGTAACATAGGTGTCTATAGTGATGCAGGTACAAAACCATTTCTATGATTAATCACGTAAAGGTGAACAGTAACATAGGTGTCTATTTATAGTGATGCAGGTACAAAACCCTTTCTCCAAACTGCTTGGGACTGGAAAAGGTTTGGATTTTGGAATAGTTTTATATTAGCTTCTATAAAATTAGAATTAGGTGCATGAAATTGACTTAAAGGTTGGAGACACAGGGAGCGTAATATTCTGGTCAAGTTTACATTGCTGTTTGTTTTTGGTCTCACCAAAGTACAACAGTAATATCCAAAAGATGTCCACAGCACCAAATACCTTTATATAATCTTTATTAAGACCGTTAAATAAAGCGGTGGACATCTTTTGGATATTGCAATATCCCCAGGGACCTGGCAGTGTCTAATTCTTCACGAGCCCGGCTCAGTAGTGCTGTTCCATACCTGTTTGTTTGAGTTTTTCAAAGTACAACAGTGATAGGTCATTTTTTTCTACCTTTGTCGTCAATGGTGTTGAAAAAAAAGGATAATTTGCACACAGTTTAACATCTTTTGGATTAGTTTAGGCAGCCTTAATTTAACTTTTTGGCTTATTCTCTTAGGAGTAAAGGGTTAAAATGCCCTTTTATGGCAAGGTGAAATTTTGGCCTCTGTCCCTTCAAAGAACAAAAATATTAAATGGACAGTCTACTCCAAAATGTTGAGGGCTCGATTACAAGTGGAGCACTAATGCGCCCGTTTACAAGTTTGTGGTAGCAATTAGTGCTCTGAAAGTTAACCAGAGATCAGATCTCAGGTTAAATTTTCCAAAAGTGCCCCAATTGGCCCCAAAATAAAGTATATTTTAGTTTCTTATTAAAAAAATACTCAAATATACTTATAATTTATAAAAAAAAAACTGCACAAAGCAGTTTTAGGTGTTAAAGTTGTCTGGTGTGGGGTGTTGTGGTCTATGTTGAACTGCTTATATACATATTTATTTAAGATCTGCTGCCCATCGCTGCACAACTTACCCTCTTCCCTGCACTAGGTTCTTTGCCGGGTCTCATAGCATGAGAGCCTATGGAAGTGCACTCTATTGAGCGCAGAGCTTCTATGCAATGCAAACACGAGGTTGCGTTCGCATTGTGGGCCACTCCAAATACCAGCGCACAATTGCGTGTGCTATTATTATGAGTGGAGCGCAAATATCACGCTTGCGAAAGTGCAATTTTGCGCTCTACTCGTAATCTGGCATTATTGATTAAAAAGATAGATAATCCCTTTATTGCCCATTCCACAGTTTTGTTTAACAAACACTGCTATATTAATACACTTTTTACCTCTGTGATTACCTTGTATCTAACCCTCTGCAGACTGCTCCTTATCTCAGTTATATTAATATACTTTTTACCTCTGTGATTACCTTGTATCTAACCCTCTGCAGACTGCTCCTTATCTCAGTTATATTAATATACTTTTTACCTCTGTGATTACCTTGTATCTAAGCCTCTGCAGACTGCCCCCTTATCTCAGTTATATTAATATACTTTTTACCTCTGTGATTA
The DNA here is from genome assembly GCF_027579735.1 of Bombina bombina. Classification (NCBI taxonomy): domain Eukaryota; kingdom Metazoa; phylum Chordata; class Amphibia; order Anura; family Bombinatoridae; genus Bombina; species Bombina bombina. Next base: position 159,516,153 of record NC_069510.1, read on the forward strand.
CCTTGTATCTAAGCCTCTGCAGACTTCCCCCTTATCTCAGTTATATTAATATACTTTTTACCTCTGTGATTACCCTGTATCTAAGCCTCTGCAGACTGCTCCTTATCTCAGTTATATTAATATACTTTTTACCTCTGTGATTACCTTGTACCTAAGCCTCTGCAGACTGCCCCTTATCTCAGTTATATTAATATACTTTTTACCTCTGTGATTACCTTGTATCTAAGCCTCTGCAGACTGCCCCTTATCTGAGTTATAATAATATACTTTTTACCTCTGTGATTACCCTGTATCTAAGCCTCTGCAGACTGCTCCTTATCTCAGTTATATTAATACACTTTTTACCTCTGTGATTACCCTGTATCTAAGCCTCTGCAGACTGCCCCTTATCTCAGTTATATAAATACACTTTTTACCTCTGTGATTACCCTGTATATAAGCCTCTGCAGACTGCTCCTTATCTCAGTTATATTAATATACTTTTTACCTCTGTGATTACCCTGTATCTAAGCCTCTGCAGACTGCCCCTTATATCAGTTATATTAATACACTTTTTACCTCTGTGATTACCCTGTATATAAGCCTCTGCAGACTGCTCCTTATCTCAGTTATATTAATATACTTTTTACCTCTGTGATTACCTTGTATCTAACCCTCTGCAGACTGCTCCTTATCTCAGTTATATTAATATACTTTTTACCTCTGTGATTACCTTGTATCTAAGCCTCTGCAGACTGCCCCCTTATCTCAGTTATATTAATATACTTTTTACCTCTGTGATTACCTTGTATCTAAGCCTCTGCAGACTTCCCCCTTATCTCAGTTATATTAATATAATTTTTACCTCTGTGATTACCCTGTATCTAAGCCTCTGCAGACTGCTCCTTATCTCAGTTATATTAATATACTTTTTACCTCTGTGATTACCTTGTACCTAAGCCTCTGCAGACTGCCCCTTATCTCAGTTATATTAATATACTTTTTACCTCTGTGATTACCCTGTATCTAAGCCTCTTCTGACAGCCCCCTGGTCACAAAGCAAATTATTTATTATCTATTGACATGTATTTTAGCCAATTAGTGCAATTAGTGCGTGAGCACAATGTTATTTATATTGCCCACATGAACTAGCAGTCTCCTGTTGTGAAAAGCTAATAAAAAAGCATGTGATAAGAGGCTGTCTGTAGTGGCTCAGAAACAGGCAGAACTTTAGAGGTTTAAATGTTATAAAGTATATTAATATAACAATGTTGGTTGTGCAAATCTTGGGAATGGGTAGTAAAGGGATTATCTATTTTAGCAATTTTGGTGTAGATTATCCCTTTAACATGATGATAAACAACATTCATATTAAAAAAACATGTTTATATAAAAGAATAATATGATGTGTTATGAAAAACATAATTGCTGCAATTATGTCACTGTACATAATAATATGAAAAATAGAATATATAAGTAGTCATATACTATATTTCCTGACTTCTTATAACAGATCAATGACTGATTTTATATACACTAGACATGTGCAATTTGTTACAGCCAAATTTAGTTTTCGGCCGAATTGGGGCAGATTCAGAGATTCGAATAAATCCAAATTTCCGAATCAGCACCATAACTAAAATCCAGAAAAATTCTGAAAATCAATAAATTAGTTTCCTAATTTTCGGATCCATTCTTTATTCATATTCTGAAATTTTTCATTGTTCTAATCTAAACCACAGTTTCCCGACATCGCCAACACTAACTAAATCACTAAATAAAGCTAATAACCCCTAAACTGCCGTTCCACGACATCGCCGACACTAATTAAACCTATTAACCCCTAAACCGCAAACATAAAAAAACAGAAAAAGGCGCTCCAATGGTGCAGTAGATCACAACACTTGTTGGAAATTGTATCAATACATCACTCTACAGAATGATACTCACAAAAGCGGCACACTATGTGGCAGTGCAAGTCAGGCAGGTTGGATAGATCAGAGCCACCAGCTTGCTGCAAAGTAAGATACAGAGAGGGAGAGTGCTCCAATAGTGCATGAAATCACTACAAAATAGAGAAAATCCCAAAGACCCTCCAGAGAATATACTCACTGAAGTGGCGCACTATATGGCAGTGCAAGTCAGGCAGGTTGGATAGATCAGAGCCACCAGCTGGCTCACCCCAGATATACCCAAGGTTGCTGCAAAGTAAGATACAGAGAGGGAGGGGGCTCCAATAGTGCATGAAATCACTACAAAATAGAGAAAATCCCAAAGACCCTCCAGAGAATATACTCACTGAAGTGGCGCACTATATGGCAGTGCAAGTCAGGCAGGTTGGATAGATCAGAGCCACCAGCTGGCTCACCCCAGATATACCCAAGGTTGCTGCAAAGTAAGATACAGAGAGGGAGGGGGCTCCAATAGTGCATGAAATCACTACAAAATAGAGAACAATCCCAAAGACCCTCCAGAGAATATACTCACTGAAGTGGCGCACTATATTGCAGTGCAAGTCAGACCAGCTGGGTTAATATGAGCCCACCAGTTAGCTCACTCAGGCAAACAGCTACCAGATCCACAGTTGGAATAAAAGTAAAAAAAACACTCACAGTTTTAGATAAAAAACAAAATAACCTCTATGCATAGAGGACTATTTATTGGAGCAAAACAATATATTTAAAACTTAAATATAATCTGCTTATGGCACTCTCTCCTCAGGGTCTTTGGGATTTTCTCTATTTTGTAGTGATTTCATGCACTATTGGAGCACTCTCCCTCTCTGTATCTTACTTTGCAGCAACCTTGGGTATATCTGGGGTGAGCCAGCTGGTGGCTCTGATCTATCCAACCTGCCTGACTTGCACTGCCATATAGTGCGCCACTTCAGTGAGTATATTCTCTGGAGGGTCTTTGGGATTGTTCTCTATTTTGTAGTGATTTCATGCACTATTGGAGCACTCTCCCTCTCTGTATCTTACTTTGCAGCAAGCTGGTGGCTCTGATCTATCCAACCTGCCTGACTTGCACTGCCACATAGTGTGCCGCTTTTGTGAGTATCATTCTGTAGAGTGATGTATTGATACAATTTCCAACAAGTGTTGTGATCTACTGCACCATTGGAGCGCCTTTTTCTGTTTTTTTATGTTTGCCGTTTCTCCACTTTGTTCCAAGAAGAGCTGATCCTGGTGTCTCTCTCCTTAACCATTGACAGAAGCCTTGAGAGGACACCTTTGTCCTGAGGGACTATCTTTGATGGACTTTATTTGGTGATAACCCCTAAACCACAGTTCCCGACATCGCTGACACTAACTAAACCTATTAACCCCTAAACCGCAGTTCCCCCGACATCGCTGACACTAACTAAACCTATTAACCCCTAAACCGCAGTTCCCCGACATCGCTGACACTAACTAAACCTATTAACCCCTAAACTGCAGTTCCCCCGACTTTGCCGACATTAACAGAAACACTAAATAAACCTATTAACCCCTAAACCGCCATTCCCAAACATCGCCAACACTAACTAAACCTATTAACCCCTAAACTGCAGTTCCCCGACATCGCTGACACTAACTAAACCTATTAACCCCTAAACTGCAGTTCCCCCGACTTTGCCGACATTAACAGAAACACTAAATAAACCTATTAACCCCTAAACCGCCGTTCCCAAACATCGCCAACACTAACTAAACCTATTAACCCCTAAACCGCAGTTCCCTTGACTTTGCCGACACCAACGGAAACACTAACTAAACCTATTAACCCCTAAACCGCCGGCCCCAACATCGTGACAACCTAAATTAAACTATTAACCCCTAACACCCCCTAACTTTAACACAATTAAAATAGACCAAAATTAGTTACAATGATTAACTACCTATTTAAAATAAATACAAACTTACCTGTGAAATAAAAATAAAACCTACACTAGATACAATATAACTATTCACTAACTACCTATTTAAAATAAATACAAACTTACCTGTGAAATAAAAATAAAACCTAAGCTAGATACAATATAACTATTTACTAACTACCTAGTTAAAATAAATACAAACTTACCTGTGAAATAAAAATAAAACCTAAGCTAGATACAATATAACTATTTACTAACTACCTAGTTAAAATAAATACAAACTTACCTGTGAAATAAAAATAAAACCTAAGCTAGATACAATATAACTATTTACTAACTACCTAGTTAAAATAAATACAAACTTACCTGTGAAATAAAAATAAAACCTAAGCTTACACTAATAAACCTAACATTGCTAAAAATAAAAAACCTAAGATTACTACAAAATTAAAACTACAATTACAAAAAATAAAAAAACTACCATTACAAAAAATAACAAACAAAATAATCCAAAATAATAAAAATGATTCGTATTCTAATATTCCGTTTTTTTTTTTTTTTAAAACACCCCAAAATAAAAAAAACTATCTACAATAAACTACCAAGGGCCCTTAAAAGGGCCTTTTGTACGGCATTGCCCTAAACTTAACAGCTCTTTTGCAAACAAATAAAAACAAACACTGCCTATGGTCCCACGATGGATGAAGACAGAGTCGCCTGGATGAAGATGCTTCGCCGCTGGGATGAAGATCGTTTGCCGGACTTCAGCAACTGTGAGTACTGATTTTGGGGTTAGTGTTAGGGTTTTTTTTTTGTTTGTTTGTTTTTAGATTAGGGCTTTTTTATTTTAAGGTCAGAGTAAAAGAGCTGAATGCCATTTTAAGGGCAGTAAAAGAGCTGAATGCCATTTTAAGGGCAGTAAAAGAGCTGAGTGCCCTTTTAAGGGCAATGCCCATACAAATGCCCTTTTCAGGTGTTTGTTTTTAGATTAGGGCTTTTTTATTTTAATGGGCCGAAAAAGAGCTGAATGCCATTTTGAGGTCAGTAAAAGAGCTGAATGCCATTTTGAGGTCAGTAAAAGAGCTGAATGCCATTTTAAGGTCAGTAAAAGAGCTGAATGCCATTTTAAGGTCAGTAAAAGAGCTGAATGCCATTTTAAGGTCAGTAAAAGAGCTGAATGCCATTTTAAGGTCAGTAAAAGAGCTGAATGCCATTTAAGGTCAGTAAAAGAGCTGAATGCCATTTTAAGGTCAGTAAAAGAGCTGAATGCCATTTTAAGGTCAGTAAAAATAAACACCCCCCAAAAAAACCTAATCTATAATATACTACCAATAGCCCTTAAAAGGGCCTTTTGTAGGGCCTTGCCCTAAAGTTAACAGCTCTTTTGCTAAAAAAATACAACAAACATCCCCTAACATTACAAACCCCCACTCCACCAAACCCCCACAATAAAAAAACCTAACTAAAATAAAAATAATCTACCTATTGACCTGAAAAGGGCATTCAGCTCTTTTACTGCCCTTAAAATGGCATTCAGCTCTTTTACTGCCCTTAAAATGGCATTCAGCTCTTTTACTGCCCTTAAAATGGCATTCAGCTCTTTTACTCTGACCTTAAAATGGCATTCAGCTCTTTTACTCTGACCTTAAAATGGCATTCAGCTCTTTTACTCTGACCTTAAAATGGCATTCAGCTCTTTTACTCTGACCTTAAAATGGCATTCAGCTCTTTTACTCTGACCTTAAAATGGCATTCAGCTCTTTTACTCTGACCTTAAAATGGCATTCAGCTCTTTTACTCTGACCTTAAAATGGCATTCAGCTCTTTTACTGACCTTAAAATGGCATTCAGCTCTTTTACTGACCTTAAAATGGCATTCAGCTCTTTTACTGACCTTAAAATGGCATTCAGCTCTTTTACTCTGACCTTAAAATGGCATTCAGCTCTTTTACTCTGACCTTAAAATGGCATTCAGCTCTTTTACTCTGACCTTAAAATGGCATTCAGCTCTTTTACTGCCCTTAAAATGGCATTCAGCTCTTTTACTGCCCTTAAAATGGCATTCAGCTCTTTTACTGCCCTTAAAATGGCATTCAGCTCTTTTACTGCCCTTAAAATGGCATTCAGCTCTTTTACTGCCCTTAAAATGGCATTCAGCTCTTTTACTGCCCTTAAAATGGCATTCAGCTATTTTTTTTTTTTATTGGAGGTAAAATTATTAACACAAATTCAGAGATACAATACATACCAGACATATAAAGTTTAACACAACAAAATCTTATCCAATCAGACATAACTGAAAAAATACAGTTCTAAACAACTTGAACTTTCTGTGTCAGATAGAATATTACAATTCCTCTCTATCCGGATGTCTTATCCGTTACCTCCAATCTTTTTCCTCTTTTATACTAATTCCTATTCAGTTTTGAGTTTGCAACATAAACAATAATCAACAATTCTCAGGATAAATACCTATACAAAAAGTGAGATAGAGAGGAGGTCTCCTATTAACACAAAGATAATTAAAGGCACAGACTTTCTTTTTCCTTCTCTTTCCTCTCTTTTTTTTTTTAAACCAAGTTTCAGTTTAGCCGTTGTCTATCCGACCTCTACAGGAGGAGGGGGATGGGAGGGGCGGGGCAGAGGGAGAGCGAGAGAAAGAGGAACAGAGAGAGAGACAGAGGGAAAAAAAAAAAAAAAAAAAAAAAAAAAAGAAGAGGGGGAAAAAAAAAAAGAAGGGGGAAAGCCTTTCTTACCAACGTCCTAATAAAACTGTCTCTGTATTTCTAAGGGGGTATATTAGGATATCTATTTCTTTCTGAGGGAAGATTTTGATGAATCTAGACCATTTCTGAAAAAAGAGAGTTATGTCTCTTTCGGAAGCCAGAGTTATGTCCAGCTGCTCGATGAGACATTGCTTTTTCATGTAGTTTTTAACTTCTGATATACTCGGGATTGAGATGTTTCGCCATTTATTGAAAATTAGATTCCTTGCAGCCAGAATTGTCATGTTTATTATTTTTTTAGAGTTATGAGTGGACGGGTTTCAACAAAAAAAATTACTTCTGCCAAGGAGAGAGAGAGAGAGGCGAGATTTTCAGCACCCTAGTAAGCCAAAATTCTAATTTTCTCCAAAACTGCATTAATCGAGGACAGGTCCATATCATATGAACTAAGTCCGCCGCTGGAAGGGAGCATTTTGGACACATATTAAAATTGAAGTTATGCCATTTAAATCCCTTGAGCGGGGTATAATAAGTTCTATATAGTAGCTTAACATGTGATTCCCTCCAGCTAGCAGACAAGGTAGTTTGTGTTATTGTAGCTATAGACTTTTCAACCTGGTTGGGGTCTATATCTAGATCTTGCGATAGTAAATTCCATTTTTGCGTTATATACTCCAGATTAGATTCACCTTTCTGGCTGACCAGCAAATTGTACCAAGTTGAGATGGAGAATATATTATTTTTGACCAGAATAGGCCAGTTATCTAGTTTCCCCCAAGACCAGGACCAGCCATATTTACTAATAAGCGAGAAAAGATAATGCCTAGCCTGTAGGTACGCAAAGAAGTCTTTGTTGCTTAGTTCGAATTCCTGTTTTAAGGTCTCAAAAGTTTTAATTAGACAGGCCTCCTGATTTATAAATTGTGTGAGATAAGTCAATCCGAGGCTATTCCATCTCTGGAAGACCTGCGATTGGGTACCTCTTTGAAATTCCGGGTTACCGCATAATCCTTGAAATCTCGGAATAGATAGGTCTATATTTAATTTGTGTCCTAATTTTCTCCAGGCTTGTAAAACTGTATATATAGAACTAAGGCATTTCACTTCCTTAGGAATCAGGTGTAATGGGCAGTGAATTAACGCTGTAGGCTTATACGGATATAATATGTTCATTTCAAGAGTGTTATTCGTGAAATAATTCTTATTTAATAGCCAATCTATCACAGTTCGCGCTAAGAAGACCAAACTGTAGCTACTAAGGTCTGGTAAAGCCATGCCACCGTATCTCCTGGGCAGATGCAATCTAGAGATCGAAATTCGGGGCCTTTTGCATCTCCATAGAAAGTACCGAAGGGCCCTACACAGGCTCTTCCAGTCTTTAGTTTTCAAGATTACTGGTACATTTTGTAAAGGGAAGAGGATCTTGGGAAGGAGGACCATCTTGAAAAGAGCAATTGGACCCGTCAATGAGAGGGGGAAATTTTGCCAATTTTTCATGTATTCCTTTACCTTAAGTAGGACTGGAGAGATATTGAGATCATACCACTCTCGTGGATTGGGGGAAACATTAATGCCTAAATATCTAAAGTGAGATCTAACCTCATTGAAAGGTAAGTCAGTCATAGATGTCTCACTTTTCCTAATCCACATTAATTCTGATTTGGTCAGATTAATTTTGTAACCCGTGAAGGCTCCAAAAGAATTTGTAATCGAGAGTAATTTGGGGATATTGGATCTGGTGTTTGAGACGTAGACCAGTACATCATCGGCATACAAAGCAATTTTTTGTTCCACTGACCCTATCTTAATGCCTTGAAGATCTTTTCTTATTTTAAGAGCAAGAGGCTCAATGGCTAGATCAAAGAGCAAAGGAGATAAGGGGCAGCCTTGTCTGGTGCCCCTTTGGAGTTTAATTGGACCAGATTCTAGCTGATTAATAGAAAGCTTGGTTGAGGAATTTTCACAGAGATTTTTAATAAAATATACAAAGTTATCCTTAAAACCAAAGGATAGCAAGGAAGACAAAATATGCCGATGATGTACTGAGTCAAACGCCTTCTCTGCGTCTAAGGCTATTACCGCCAGATCCACTTGATCTTGAGACGGTGTTTCCACCGAGTTATTAAAATAGTCAAGGATCAGGAAGAGTTCTCTGATTTTAGCTGTTAAATTGCGTTTGTTTAAAAACCCCGCCTGGTCCTCGTTAATGAGAGGCCCAATCTCACTCTGTAGTCTTTTAGCTAAGATCGAGGTCAATAGCTTGTAATCAGAGTTTAGTAATGCTATAGGCCGATAAGCCTCCTTTTTTAGAGGATTTTTACCTTGCTTTAAGATCAGTGAGGTCGTAGAGGCAGAGAAGGATATAGGAATAGGGTTCCTTTCTATGTAGAAGTAATTAAAGAGTGTTTTTAAATGTGGGGTAACAGTCGATGCCAGTAACTTATAAAACTCATTGGGCAATGAGTCCGGCCCAGGGGCTGTCTGGTCGAAGTTCCTTAATGGCTTGAAGGATCTCTTGATCTGATATAGGAATGTTAATTTTATTTACTGCCTCTTCCGTAAGAACTGGGTGGTCCAGGCCTTCCCAGAAACCTCTTGAAGCTACCATATCAGATTCCCTAAAGGAATAAATTCCTTTATAGTAATCCGAGAAAGTTTCTAATATTTCTTTCGAATCCGTGATCAGAGAGTCAGCTTCTAGCAATGAGTCAATTGAAGAGTTCCCTTGTACATTCTTATATAGACTAGCCAGGAATTTACCGGCCTTGTCCCCATGGCGATAGAACTTTGCTTTAGATCTTAAGTCGGCTTGAACCGTATTGTGGATCAGTAAGGTATCTCTCTCTCTCTTGGCATTAGAATATTGTCTCCAATTTAGAGGGGTGGGATGAGATAAATATTTGTTATAAGAATTGGTCAAGGCTTTGAATGCTTGATTTTGTCTAAGATTGGTTTTCTTTTTTAATTTGACCATATATGCAATAATCTCACCCCTCATTACGGCTTTACCCGCTTCCCATAAAGAAATTGGATTATTGACTGAGCCCAAATTTAAAGAGAAAAATTCGTTCATTTTATTCATTAGCCAGTTTTTAAACTTTAAATCGCATGATAAAAATTTAGGGAAAAAAAACCGCCGTGAGGGGTGCATTTTACCACAGATAGGGATCCCCAATAGGATTGGGGCATGGTCTGAAATGGTTATTTGTGCAATTTTAGTAGTAGAGCCTATCTTTATAACTTTATCACTAACTAGAAATAGATCTATTCTTGAGAGAGAGTTGGTGTTTCTGGCCTTGCATGTATAGTCTCTTTGATCTGGATGTTGTAGTCTCCATAAATCTTTAAGAGCCAAGTTACTCTCTAAGGTTCTAAACATTCTGGCCTCTAGCTTATCTCTCTTAGATTGCGAAGAAGTATTTTTTTTCCCCCTATGCCTATCAATAGGTGTTCGAGGTGCCATATTGAAGTCCCCTGCTAGAATGACAATCCCTTCACCCATTTGTAGAATATTAATTTGGACCGAGTCCCAAAATTTAGAGTCAAAGTTGTTGGGGGCATAGATATTACAGAGTATATAGACAGAATTTGCCAATTTGATCTTTAAAATTAAAATTCTACTATTTGGGTCAGAGTATTTCGCTAGTATTTCGTAGGATAGTCTCTTCCCCAATAAAATAGCCACTCCCCGCTTCCTACCGATGCTAGGTATATAGAATACCTCTTTCACCCACGAGGTTTTTAGTTTAGTCGATTCATCTGCATTAAGATGAGTCTCTTGTATAAAAGATATATCAGTGTTATGTTTCCTCAGCTGCGAAATTATAGCCTTGCGCTTTATTGGGGAGGAGATACCCCCAACATTCCAGGACGTTAAAGTGAATTTACCTCTTTTAGACATCGCTTAAAAAAAAAAAAAAAGGAGTTGAGGATAGAAAAAAAAAAAATAGGAAAGAAAAGAAAAGAGAGAGAGAGAGAGAGAAAAAAGAAAAAAAAAAAAAAAAAAAGGGAAAAACAAGAGAAAGGGGGAGATTTCCCTCCTCTCTCCCATCTCTCCCTCTCCCCCTCAAAGGGAAAAATGAATGTAATGCCTCCCCATCCTCGTCCTTGAAAAAGTAATTCTCCTTAGGAATTAATGAAAAGAAAGAAAAAAAAACAGAACCAGTCATTTTTGTTTATCAGAGATATGAGTTAGTGTACTTTTTAGATTACTAGTAAACCTGTTAACCTATTTAACAACTTTTTCCCTAAAAAACTTCTCTGCCTCCTCAGCAGTCTCATAAAAATATATGTGGCCCTGAAATTCTATTTTAAGTTTGGCCGGGTATAGTACAGTAGCAGAGATGCCTTCTTTAATTAGTCTGCCGCATATTGGGGTGAGTTCTCTTCTTTTCAGAGAGGTAGCATATGCGAAGTCTTGAAAAATTAATATTTTAGCCCCGTCCAGGAGCACAGGCGAATTCTTACGTGATAATTGCATGATTCTGAGCTTATCTTGATAGCTCAAATATCGTACAATTATAGGTCTGGGCCTAGCTTTGTTTCCATCTACGTCCCTTATTCTCCCTAGTCTATGAGCTCTCTCTATTACCAGAGGTAGTAACTCTTGTGGGAAGTTTAGTAGCTTAGGGAGAGATTCAGCTGCAAATTTCTGAAGATCTGAATAATCTGAGGTTTCAGGAACCCCTATTATCCTGACATTATTCCTTCTTGATCGATTTTCTAGATCTTCGATCTTGTTCTGTAATTCCCTGATAGAACTAGTATTTGCCTGTATTTTAGTGCTTTGAACTGATGTGAGATCTTCAAGGTCAGAGACTCTTTGCTCTGCTTCTTCGATTCTCATCGTAAATTGCTTAACCTCATTAGCGAGCAAGTTAAGATCTTGTTTTATTTCTATCCGAAGTAATTCAAATTTTGGGTTTAGAGCTTCCAAGATACTATTCACTAGCCCTTGCGAGTCTGTGCCCCAACTGAGCCCTCTGGTGGAACTAGGTTCAGGGTGCAGTTCAACCGAGGTTTCTAACGGGGCTTTGTTCTTCCTATCCTTGGCTCTGGAAGCCATGGCCGGCGGAGTGCTTTTGTGAGTGGCTAGTGGATTTAAAAATCTATCCATAAATAAGTTCGGCTAAGGACTAAAATGGGGGGTGAGTGAAAGGGGGGTGGGGGAAAAAAAAAAAAAAAAGGTGTGCTGTGATTTATGGTGATAATAACGCCGTGAGTTCAGGTGGATAAGTGTCTGAGTGAGAAAAAAAAAAAAAAAAAAAAAAAAAAAAGGGGGGGGGGGGGGGGGTGAAGAGAAAAGTGAAGGGTCCAGGAAAAATATAAAGAAGTGTTCTAATAGTGGGTGTGAAAATAAAGGGTGATCTAGGCCGACCAAGGTTATTCTCTCCCAGAAAGTAAATTATAGGATTACTACATTTAAACTAGAGCAGAGCCCTCTGGAGATTTAACGCACCTTTTGGACTATTAAGATATTCCCCAATGGGGGCCTTCTAAGCTAAAATATCTCAGGTAGAGTACAGTGTGCACAAGGTAATGTTTGCTTTACCTATATTAGTTTTAACCCTAAGGATGGCACCGACTTTCTAAGACATAAAGGAGTGTTTGTTATTTAGAAAAAAACGTGAATTAATAATCACCCTTAATTTGAGACATAGTAAGCAACCTCAGAATAAGAGCACAGATAAAGGGAGTAGGGGAATTATGCACCCATATACTTTCGGTATAGTTTTAACTGTTCGTGTTTCAGAGCCATTGACTGAGTCAATGTATCAGAACACAACGCCTGTACTCCAATATCAAATAATTTAAGCAGAGAAAAGTTGAAGAGATATAAACAGACAACTGGGGTACAAGCACTTCCTAGTGGTCAGATATATAAATAGACCAGTACAGCTTTAAGACACTGACTGAAACAATAATTGTAGATAGCTCAGAGATCAATTATTTTAAGTGTTAAGCAATAGGAGTGCAAGAGAGACTACAGTATTGCTCTCAGCTGGAGTGAAGAACTTTCAATACAATGTGCTTTATAACTTAATGTGGAGGTAGAACAGTTTAAGGAGCGAATATAATTAAACACAATATGTTAGAATAGCTTGATAAGCAATGACTTTAGCATAGCATAGTTATTTCCAATAACGTAATTGTAGCAGCCCTCAGAAAACTTGTTTGGGTATAGTTAGCAAAGTCTTATGTGCAGCAATAATATTCCCAATATCGTAATGCTCAAAATACTGGTTTTAGTAATATTAGCAAAGTCTTTGATCTCAGTAAAAGGACACAGCGAGAGTTCCTGGTATTGAGTAAGAAGGCAAACAGATTGTATACAGCAGTGTTTAGCGTGATAAACAACAGAGCTTGGAAGAGCTTAGTGAACACAGTCTTTAAGCACCAGCGTGTCAGCAGGTATTAATGTATGCATGCTTAGGCTTACCCAGTAGATGATCTGCGAGTGGGAACAGGGGGCTGTGTATCGTCAGCAAGTTTGTATGAAGGGCTGCAGTCGTTATACTGAAAGCAAGAGGTGGATAGAGTAGTTTCGGTTGTGAGTCTATACCGGAGCTTCTTAGTAAAAAAACGGATCCTGCCAAGAGAGAGATCTTTGCAGAGTGTGCCGAGTGAGGACACAGGAGCCGTGGCTACACAGCGTGAAGGAGGTCAGAGGATCCGGATATCCAGAGACTGCAGGGGCTGGAAAGGTCGCTCCTCTCTCTCTCACTGCCCATTAGCCGTGGCGCCGCTGGGAGCCCTCCACAGAGGCCGCCGCTCGTCTTCAGAGAGGGCGCGAACCCTCCAGTCACCAACTCCCCGACCCGCCGCCCCAGTCCAACCCTCAATCCGTGTCTTCAGATGGCTCCACCACTCCCCACACAGCCAGGGCGCGGAAGATGGGAAAGAGGCAGAAGGCGGACAAACTCCAAGAGACAGACAGAGCCTGTAACATATCCCTCCGCAGCTTCGCCGGGTCTAGATCAATGCCCGCCCCCTCTCTCGCAGCACCGGTGGGAGAGGGGGAAAAAGTCAGCCGCGGACTGGACCAGAGAGGCAGACAGGCCACGATGCTCCCCTCCCTCCGCGCAGCACCGGTGGGGAAGGGGGGGGAGAAGAAGGCCCCGAGCAGTCTCCAGGCGACCCCACAGGACCAGACCCCCGCAGTGGGGAAGGTAAGCCCGATCTGGTTCTAACAATCCAAGTACTCCAATCTGAGGACGGGGGGGAGGAAGGTGAGGGGTTGTTACAAGTCCCCTGAAAGTAAAAGAAAAATAGAGGGCTGGCGCCTATTCCGGCTTGTGGTGTTTTCAAGTAAGCGTAGTTATAGGAATTAAATCAGCCCAGGTCGGGGAAGTGTATATGATGCTCACCTCCTCTCACGCAGCACCGGTGGGAGAGGCAGATGTAGGATTCCTTAAAAAACTGTTCCAAAAAGATGTTTATAGTGACAGAACACTTATGCAAGGTCCTTTCAAGCTGAAGGTGTATCGGTACAGTGGGATGACGTTCCACTGCCAAGGCTCCGGTAGCGATGTAGAAAGCCGTCCAGTTAGCTAGCCCAGAATCCAGGCTCGGCGCGGGAGAACTCCGCCAGCAGCAGTAGGACTGGAGTGCCAAACGCTCAGCACCTGCGTTAAGCTCCTCCTCCGGAAGCCACCCAGACATTTGTTTAGTCATTCAGCTCTTTTACTGACCTTAAAATGACATTCAGCTCTTTTACTGACCTTAAAATGGCATTCAGCTCTTTTACTGACCTTAAAATGGCATTCAGCTCTTTTACTCTGACCTTAAAATGGCATTCGGCTCTTTTACTCTGACCTTAAAATGGCATTCGGCTCTTTTACTGACCTTAAAATGGCATTCAGCTCTTTTACTGACCTTAAAATGGCATTCAGCTCTTTTACTGCCCTTTAAAATAAATGGCATTCAGCTCTTTTACTGCCCTTAAAATGGCATTCAGCTCTTTTACTGCCCTTAAAATGGCATTCAGCTCTTTTACTGCCCTTAAAATGGCATTCAGCTCTTTTACTGCCCTTAAAATGGCATTCAGCTCTTTTACTGCCCTTAAAATGGCATTCAGCTCTTTTACTGACCTTAAAATGGCATTCAGCTCTTTTACTGACCTTAAAATGGCATTCAGCATTTTAAGGTCAGAGTAAAAGAGCTGAATGCCATTTTAAGGTCAGAGTAAAAGAGCTGAATGCCATTTTAAGGTCAGTAAAAGAGCTGAATGCCATTTTAAGGTCAGTAAAAGAGCTGAATGCCATTTATTTTAAGGTCAGTAAAAGAGCTGAATGCCATTTATTTTAAGGTCAGTAAAAGAGCTGAATGCCATTTATTTTAAGGTCAGAGTAAAAGAGCTGAATGCCATTTATTTTAAGGTCAGAGTAAAAGAGCTGAATGCCATTTATTTTAAGGTCAGAGTAAAAGAGCTGAATGCCATTTTAAGGTCAGAGTAAAAGAGCTGAATGCCATTTTAAGGTCAGAGTAAAAGAGCTGAATGCCATTTTAAGGTCAGTAAAAGAGCTGAATGCCATTTTAAAGGTCAGTAAAAGAGCTGAATGCCATTTTAAGGTCAGTAAAAGAGCTGAATGCCATTTTAAGGTCAGTAAAAGAGCTGAATGCCATTTTAAAGGTCAGTAAAAGAGCTGAATGCCATTTTAAGGGCAGTAAAAGAGCTGAATGCCCTTTTAAGGGCAAAGCCCATACAAATGCCCTTTTCAGGTCAATAGGTAGATTATTTTTATTTTAGTTAGGTTTTTTTATTGTGGGGGTTTGGTGGAGTGGGGGTTTGTAATGTTAGGGGATGTTTGTTGTATTTTTTTAGCAAAAGAGCTGTTAACTTTAGGGCAAGGCCCTACAAAAGGCCCTTTTAAGGGCTATTGGTAGTATATTATAGATTAGGTTTTTTTGGGGGGTGTTTATTTTTTTAAACAGGGTATTAGAATATGAATAATTTTTATTATTTTGGATAATTTTTTTCCTATTTTTCGTAATCGGATATTTTTTTATTTTGGGGTGTTTATTTTTTTTAAGATTTTTTATTTTTGGCCTAAAAATAGCTGAATGCCCTTTTAAGGGCCATGCCCATATAAATGCCCTTTTCGGAGCAATGGGTAGATTAGGTTTATTTTTATTTTGTGGGTTTGGGGGTTTGTAATGTTAGGGGGTGTTTGTTTTTATTTTATTGCAAAAGAGCTGTTAACTTTAGGGCAAAGGCGATGTGGATGTACGGCGGTTTAGGGGTTAATAGGTTTAGTTAGTGTCATCGATGTCGGGGAACTGTGGTTTAGGGATTAATAGGTTTAGTTAGTGTTGGCGATGTCGGTGAATGGCGGTTTAGGGGTTAATAGTTTCATTTAGTGTTGGTGATGTGGGGGGTGGCAGTTTAGGGGTTAATAGGTTTAGGTAATGTTGGCAATGTGGGTGGCGGCGGTTTTAGATCATTTTGTTTCGGCAATCGCCAGCATATTAGTTAAGTTAAATCTTTTTTTCAAACCCTTCCTTTTTTCGGATGCATTCTTTATTCATATGCATTATTCTAGTCTAAACTTCAGAATAGAATAATGAATATGAATAAAGAATGGATCCGAAAAAATTGTTTAACTTAAAGGGACACTGAACCCCAATTTTTTTCTTTCATGATTCAGATAGAGCATGACATTTTAAGCAACTTTCTAATTTACGCAATTTTTCTTTGTTCTCTTGCTATCTTTATTTTAAAAGCAGGAATGTAAATCTTAGCAGCCAGCCCATTTTAGGTTCAGCACCATGGATAGTGCTTGCTTATTGGAGGCTTACATTTACCCACCAATAAGCAAGCATAACCCAGGTTATCAACCAAAAATGGGCTAGCTCCTATGCATCACATTCCTGCTTTTTAAATAAAGATAGCAAGAGAACGAATACAAATTGATAATAGGAGTAAATTAGAAAGTTGCTTAAAATTGATGCTCTATCTGAATTATGAAAGAAAAAAAATGGGTTTAGTGTCCCTTTAACTAATTTGCTGAAACAATTTTTTTTTTTTTAAACTAAACCAAATGATTTATTTAACTAAGGAAAACGAAATGAAACCAAACAAATGTCTTTTATACACAGATTTTTTTTACTAAACCGTTTTGCTATGTAACTGCATTTAGAATAAATTATATTAAATTGTGAAATACAGCATCTTAATGATGAAATGAAGATATAAAAATCTACTAACTGAACAAAGGTGTCTGAAATAGGTGTAAATTAAATAGTTTATTCAATATTTTCAAATCCATTTGCGTTGCATTTGCAGCAGACTCGTTACCGGTGAAGGTCACATGACCATAATCTGTCTTTTTTAGCTAAGCAACATACTATAAGGAGCTTATTTTCTTGTACAAAGCTTCCAAGTTGCTGAACGTTAAAGGGACAGTCTAGCATGATACAGATAGGGCAGGTATTTTAAATAACTTTCCAATTTACTTTTATCATCAAATAGCTTTGTTCTCTTGATTTTTTTAGCTTAAAATATAAACCTAGGTAGGCTCATATGCTAATTTCTAAGCCCTTGAAGGCTGCATTTTATCTGAATGCATTTGACAGTTTTTCACAGCTAGAGGGCTTTATTTCATATGTGCCATATAGATAACACTGTGCTCACGCCTGTGGAGATACTCTGATTGGCTAAATTGCAAGTCTGTCAAAAGAACTGATATAAGGGGGAAGTCTGCAGAGGCTTAGATACAAGGTAATCACAAAGGTAAAAAGTATATTAATATAACTGTGTTGGTTATGCAAAACTGTGGAATGGGTAATAAAGGGATTATCTATCAATAACAATTCTGGAGTAGACTGTCCCTTTAAATATATAAATTAGATAAAGTTATACCTAATACCTGACAATTTTCGTGCACTTGCAAAATGGAATTTCCCAAATATATGCATGTTTAGTGGTGTTTGTACCATAAGTCAGTACACCATAAACAGAACATCAGAAATTATATAAAGTCATTGATAAGATGGTTGAAATGAGAAAAGAACCGTTCTGCTTTTTTTATGAATGTGTTATGCATTATTATTTCAGTCATTTTGTGCCCCAAGTGTTTCCTGGGAGTGATGAAATCAAATTGAATATTTGTTCTATTGAGCAATGGCTTTCGCTGATACACAAGAATTTTAATAATAAACGTAAAATGCGTTTTTTTGCCAATATAATGTTCATAAGATATATTACAGTAATATTCAGTGTTTATTAATACAAGTTTTAGAATAAATACAGATCAGCCTGTTTTCATTAAATAGCTCTTAGTAGACAGATTTCAGGACACAAAGGAATCAGACTATTAAATGATGAATAGAAGCGTATTCTTGTTTCACATGGGCATGAACAAAACACGACATTCAGCAAGCGATATCTGGTAAGCTTGACAATGAAAGAGAAGTACAACATTAAAACTTTCTTTTTAATTAGAGCATTTTATTTTTAAGCAGAATCCATTTTTCCCACTTCATTGACCCAGTCAGCTCCTTACTTTTCCTGAACAGGACATGGCAGGTGATTGGTGGATATGCAAGTATGCCACTTCTAATTGGCTAACTAGTCTTGTCCTTCTATGGAAGTGCCTGTGTTCAAGTTTTCACTTAAAGAGACATTAAACTTAATTTCCTATAAAGTTTAAGATAACAAGTGGAGCGCAAAAATATTAGCGCTGTTGTGTTATTGATCGCTCAAGCCCAATAAATAGCTCTTCTTTTTTTGCTCTTATAAAGTTATTTTTTATATCTTGCGTTATAGTCTAGGGCAGTGTTTACGAACCTTGGCGCTCCAGATGTTACAGAACTACGTTTCCCATAATGCTTAGGCACTCTGAAGTCCAGTCAAGCATCATGAGAAATGTAGTTCTGAAATTTCTCGAGTGCCAAGGTTTTCCATCACTGGTCTAGGGTGTGCCAACATCTGCATAGTGAATAGTGCGAGTGAACCCCTTACATAATAGACTTCTATGAGGGTACAAAGTAAAATTTATGCTGGATATTGCTCGAGCGCTAAGCCTATGGTTCGCTAATCCAGTGGTGGTGCACAAGTAGTATAGTTTATCATGTACCTCTGTGCTATACTATTAATGGTTTACTTTAGGCCTTAAAAAGCTCTTATTTTGGATTGCGCTCAACACTTGTAATACGAGCAAAATGAGCGCACTAATAGCGCTCCCTGCAGTATCCTTTACAAGTGAAGGTTACACTAAAAAATGTTTAGCTGGGTTAAGATGCCTGGTTATAATATTTAACCATCCACTTGTTATACTCGATAGTGCATTATGCTTTGCACAAAGACGCGTAAAAGATAACGATCCCTACGCTGTTGATTGTGTTCTAGTTGTAATTTAGCCCAAAATGTTTATATATTCAGTGATTACTTACATGTTTATATATGTTAGTGATTATATATATGTTTATATATGTTAGTGATTATATATATGTTTATATATGCAGTGATTATATATATGTTTATATATGTTAGTGATTATATATATGTTTATATATGTTAGTGATTATATATATGTTTATATATATGTTAGTGATTATATATATGTTTATATATGTTAGTGATTATATATATGTTTATATATGTTAGTGATTATATATATGTTTATATATGTTAGTGATTATACATATGTTTATATATGCAGTGATTATATATATGTTTATATATGTTAGTGATTATATATATGTTTATATATGTTAGTGATTATACATATGTTTATATATGCAGTGATTATATATATGTTTATATATGTTAGTGATTATATATATGTTTATATATGTTAGTGATTATATATATGTTTATATATGTTAGTGATTATTTATATGTTTATATATGTTAGTGATTATATACATGTTTATATATGCAGTGATTATATATATGTTTATATATGTTAGTGATTATATATATGTTTATATATGTTAGTGATTATATATGTTTATATATGTTAGTGATTATATATATGTTTATATATGCAGTGATTATTTATATGTTTATATATGCAGTGATTATTTATATGTTTATATATGCAGTGATTATACATATGTTTATATATGTTAGTGATTATATATATATGTTTATATATGTTAGTGATTATATATATGTTTATATATGCAGTGATTATTTATATGTTTATATATGCAGTGATTATTTACATGTTTATATATGTAGTGATTATTTACATGTTTATATATGTTAGTGATTATATATATGTTTATATATGTAGTGATTATATATATGTTTATATATGTAGTGATTATTTATATGTTTATATATGTTAGTGATTATTTATATGTTTATATATGCAGTGATTACTTACATGTTTATATATGCAGTGATTATTTACATGTTTATATATGTTAGTGATTATATATATGTTTATATATGTAGTGATTATATATATGTTTATATATGTAGTGATTATTTATATGTTTATATATGTAGTGATTATTTATATGTTTATATATGTTAGTGATTACTTACATGTTTATATATGTTAGTGATTATATATATGTTTATATATGTTAGTGATTATATATATGTTTATATATGCAGTGATTATATATATATGTTTATATATGTTAGTGATTATATATATGTTTATATATGTTAGTGATTATTTATATGTTTATATATGTTAGTGATTATTTATATGTTTATATATGTTAGTGATTATATATATGTTTATATATGTTAGTGATTATTTATATGTTTATATATGTTAGTGATTACATATATGTTTATATATGTTAGTGATTATTTATATATGCAGTGATTATTTATATGTTTATATATGTAGTGATTATTTATATATGCTAGTGATTATATATATGTTTATATATGTTAGTGATTATTTATATGTTTATATATGTTAGTGATTATATATATGTTTATATATGTTAGTGATTATATATATGTTTATATATGCAGTGATTATTTATATGTTTATATATGTTAGTGATTATTTATATGTTTATATATGTTAGTGATTATTTATATGTTTATATATGCAGTGATTATATATATGTTTATATATGTTAGTGATTATTTATATGTTTATATATATGTAGTGATTATATATATGGTTATATATGTAGTGATTATATACATGTTTATATATGTAGTGATTATATATATGTTTATATATGCAGTGATTATATATATGTTTGTGATTATATATATATGTTTATATATGTTAGTGATTATATATATGTTTATATATGCAGTGATTATATATATGTTTGTGATTATATATATATGTTTATATATGTTAGTGATTATATACATGTTTATATATGCAGTGATTATATATATGTTTATATATGTTAGTGATTATATATATGTTTATATATGTTAGTGATTATATATATGTTTATATATGTTAGTGATTATATATATGTTTATATATGTTAGTGATTATATATATGTTTATATATGCAGTGATTATTTATATGTTTATATATGCAGTGATTATACATATGTTTATATATGCAGTGATTATATATATGTTTATATATGTTAGTGATTATATATATATGTTTATATATGTTAGTGATTATATATATGTTTATATATGCAGTGATTATTTATATGTTTATATATGCAGTGATTATTTACATGTTTATATATGTAGTGATTATTTACATGTTTATATATGTAGTGTTTATATGTTTATATATGTTAGTGATTATATATATGTTTATATATATGTTAGTGATTATATATATATGTTTATATATGTTAGTGATTATTTATATATGTTAGTGATTATATATATGTTTATATATGTTAGTGATTATTTATATGTTTATATATGTTAGTGATTACATATATGTTTATATATGTTAGTGATTATTTATATATGCAGTGATTATTTATATGTTTATATATGTAGTGATTATTTATATGTTTATATATGTTAGTGATTATATATATGTTTATATATGTTAGTGATTATTTATATGTTTATATATGCAGTGATTATATATATGTTTATATATGTTAGTGATTATTTATATGTTTATATATGTTAGTGATTATATACATGTTTATATATGCAGTGATTATATATATGTTTATATATGTTAGTGATTATATATATGTTTATATATGCAGTGATTATTTATATGTTTATATATGCAGTGATTATTTATATGTTTATATATGCAGTGATTATTTATATGTGTATATATGTAGTGATTATTTATATGTTTATATATGTAGTGATTATATATATGTTTATATATGTTAGTGATTATTTATATATGCAGTGATTATTTATATGTTTATATATGTAGTGATTATTTATATGTTTATATATGTTAGTGATTATATATATGTTTATATATGTTAGTGATTATTTATATGTTTATATATGCAGTGATTATATATATATGTTTATATATGTTAGTGATTATTTATATGTTTATATATGTTAGTGATTATATATATGTTTATATATGCAGTGATTATTTATATGTTTATATATGCAGTGATTATATATATGTTTATATATGTTAGTGATTATTTATATGTTTATATATGCAGTGATTATATATATGTTTATATATGTTAGTGATTATTTATATGTTTATATATGCAGTGATTATATATATGTTTATATATGTTAGTGATTATTTATATGTTTATATATGCAGTGATTATATATATGTTTATATATGTTAGTGATTATTTATATGTTTATATATGCAGTGATTATATATATATGTTTATATATGCAGTGATTATATATGTTTATATATGCAGTGATTATATATATATGTTTATATATGCAGTGATTATATATATATGTTTATATATGCAGTGATTATTTATATGTTTATATATAGTAGTGATTATTTATATGTTTATATATGTAGTGATTATTTATATGTTTATATATGTAGTGATTATTTATATGTTTATATATGCAATGATTATATATATATATATATGTTTATATATGTTAGTGATTATATATATGTTTATATATGCAATGATTATATATATGTTTATATATGCAGTGATTATTTATATGTTTATATATAGTAGTGATTATTTATATGTTTATATATGTAGTGATTATTTATGTTTATATATGTAGTGATTATTTATATGTTTATATATGTAGTGATTATTTATATGTTTATATATGTAGTGATTATTTATATGTTTATATATGTAGTGATTATTTATATGTTTATATATGTAGTGATTATTTATATGTTTATATATGCAGTGATTATTTATATGTTTATATATGTAGTGATTATTTATATGTTTATATATGTAGTGATTATTTATATGTTTATATATGTAGTGATTATTTATATGTTTATATATGTAGTGATTATTTATATGTTTATATATGTAGTGATTATTTATATGTTTATATATGTTAGTGATTATATATATATATATATATATATATATATATATAGTAGTGATTATATATATGTTTATATATGTAGTGATTATTTATATGTTTATATATGTTAGTGATTATATATATATGTTTATATATGTAGTGATTATTTATATGTTTATATATGTTAGTGATTACTTACATGTTTATATATGCAGTGATTACTTACATGTTTATATATGTAGTGATTATATATATATGTTTATATATGCAGTGATTATTTATATGTTTATATATGTAGTGATTATTTATATGTTTATATATGTTAGTGATTATATACATGTTTATATATGCAGTGATTACTTACATGTTTATATATGTTAGTGATTATATACATGTTTATATATGCAGTGATTATTTATATGTTTATATATGTAGTGATTATTTATATGTTTATATATGTTAGTGATTATATACATGTTTATATATGCAGTGATTATTTATATGTTTATATATGCAGTGATTATTTATATGTTTATATATGTAGTGATTATTTATATGTTTATATATGTAGTGTTTATATGTTTATATATGTTAGTGATTATATACATGTTTATATATGCAGTGATTACTTACATGTTTATATATGCAGTGATTATTTATATGTTTATATATGTAGTGATTATTTATATGTTTATATATGTTAGTGATTATATACATGTTTATATATGCAGTGATTACTTACATGTTTATATATGCAGTGATTATTTATATGTTTATATATGCAGTGATTATATATATATATGTTAGTGATTACTTACATGTTTATATATGTAGTGATTATTTATATGTTTATATATGTATTGATTATATATATATATATATATGGTTATATATGCAGTGATTATACATATGTTTATATATGCAGTGATTATTTATATGTTTATATATGCAGTGATTATATATATATATATATATATATATATGTTTATATATGCAGTGATTATATATGTTTATATATGCAGTGATTATATATATTTTATATATGCAGTGATTATATATATATGTTTATATATGCAGTGATTATATATATATATATGTTAGTGATTATATATATATATATATGTTTATATATGTAGTGATTTATATATATGTTTATATATGCAGTGATTACTTACATGTTTATATATGTAGTGATTATATATATGTTTATATATGTAGTGATTATATATATGTTTATATATGTAGTGATTATTTATATGTTTATATATGCAGTGATTATTTATATGTTTATATATGTTAGTGATTATATATATATATATATATATATATATATATGTTTATATATGCAGTGATTACTTACATGTTTATATATGTAGTGATTATATATATATGGTTATATATGTAGTGATTATATATATGGTTATATATGTAGTGATTATATATATGTTTATATATGTAGTGATTATTTATATGTTTATATATGTAGTGATTATATACATGTTTATATATGTAGTGATTATATATATATGGTTATATATGTAGTGATTATATATATATGGTTATATATGTAGTGATTATATATATGTTTATATATGTAGTGATTATATACATGTTTATATATGTAGTGATTATATACATGTTTATATATGCAGTGATTATATACATGTTTATATATGCAGTGATTATTTATATGTTTATATATGCAGTGATTATTTATATGTTTATATATGTAATGATTATATGTTTATATATGTTAGTGATTATATACATGTTTATATATGCAGTGATTATATATATATGTTTATATGTGCAGTGATTATTTATATGTTTATATATGTTAGTGATTATATATGTTTATATATGCAGTGATTACTTACATGTTTATATATGCAGTGATTATTTATGTTTATATATGCAGTGATTATTTATGTTTATATATGCAGTGATTATATATATGTTTATATATGCAGTGATTATATACATGTTTATATATGCAGTGATTATTTATATGTTTATATATGCAGTGATTATTTATATGTTTATATATGTAATGATTATATGTTTATATATGTTAGTGATTATATACATGTTTATATATGCAGTGATTATATATATATGTTTATATGTGCAGTGATTATTTATATGTTTATATATGTTAGTGATTATATATATATATATATATGTTTATATATGCAGTGATTACTTACATGTTTATATATGCAATGATTATTTATATGTTTATATATGTAGTGATTCAGTTTGCTTACTTTTCCAGCAATTTACTGCTGCTAATATATTTTTTCCAGTGCCCTCAGAGAAGCCATCGTACATCCTTTAGACTTGATATCATTAACTCTGCATCCTTTTTTTGTTAATCAGTTACAGACATTGCTTGATCAGTGCAAAAGCTTATTTAAACATCTGCCTTATTGGCCACAGCAAAGATTTCCAGGGGGTATATCCCTAGAATGCAAAACAATTGTGGAATTTTTGTTATGTTATAATGATTTTAAAAGATGTATTTATTTATTTATTGCCGTGTACAAATTTAAAAACAATACTTTAAATTCTCTAAAATGTGTATTGTGATTTACAAAGCAGAAACCTCATGACTGAGGAACTGGCTATTGCTAAAGGAATGAGGATTTGTAGTCTTATTAATGTTGTTCTTGTATGCAGCACCTCATTACTGGGACACAAAACACAATTTGTTTCTTTTATGATTCAGATAGAGCAACAATTTTAAGCAACTTTCTATTTTTACTCCTATTATAAATTTGTCTTTATTCTCTTGGTATCTTTATTTGAAAAGGCAGGAATGTAAGCTTAGTAGCCGGCACTTGGGTAGCACTTGCTTATTGGTGGCTACATTTACTGCTGGAATGTCATAGGTTGTAGGGTCTCCTCCACGGTCTCTCTGGCTGTTCCCCCACAGTTCCCAGTGAACCAGGACTAGCTGACTCTGCCCACAGCACACCTATGGCTCCGTACCTCAGATCACAGCTTCACCCACAAACACCAGTCTTGAGAGGGGCGTGAAACTTTCAAACTTACGTCTACTATAAAATGTGCTTCATTCTCTTGTTTTCCTTTGTTGGAGAAGCAGCAGTGCACCACTGGGAGTTAGCTTAACACACTGTGTGAGCAATCACAAGAGGCATATGTGTTTATCCACCAATCAGCAGCTACCACCCAGTAGTGTATGTTTGTTCCTGAGCCTACCTAGGTATGCTTTTCAAGAAAGGATACCAAGAAAACCAACACAATTTCATAATGGAAATAAAATGGAAAGTTGTTTAAAAATGCATGCTCTATCTAAATCATGAATGCTTTACTTTACTGACCCTTTAAAGGGACACTGTACTATAAAACGGGTTTCCCCTTAATATGTTTCCATTGACTTTTTTATACCAACTGCAGAGTATAAAATGTATGTAAAATTGCTCCTTTATGGGGGGGGGGGGGGGGGGTTAATAGGAAATAGGCCTTTTTTCCCCTCATTGAAACACAACCCCTTAAAAAAGACTGAACTTGCATTTTTGGTTGCTGTACATAGAAGCATCATGTGATTGGCTCACCATGTGCATTACTTTTTCTTCAAATAAGGATATTTAAAAAATGAAGCAAAATAAATTATGGAAGTAAATTGTAATGTTTAAATTTCTATTCTCTATCTGAATCATGAAAGAAAGATTTTGGGTTTAGTGGCCCTTTAAGTCAAAATGAAACTTGCATGATTCATATAGGGCAGCAATTTTAAACTTTCCAATTTACTTTTATCATCAACTTTGCTTTGTTCTCTTGGTATTCTTTGTTGAAGGCTAAACCTAGGTAGGCTCATATGCTAATTTCTAAGCCCTTGAAGGCCGCCTCTTATATAAGTCCATTTTGACAGTTTTTCACAGATAGACAGCGTTAGTTCATGTGTGCCATATAGATAACAGTGTGCTCACGCCCATACAGTTATTTATGAGTCAGCACTAATTGGCTAAATGCAAGTCCGTCAAAAGAACTGAGATAAGAGGGCAGTTTGCAGAGACTTCGATACAAATTAATCACAGAGGTAAAAAGTATATTAACAGTCGGCTAGATTATGAGTTTTGAGCGCTATAGGGATTTTAAAGACCGTCACAAAAGCTGCGTTATTTCACCTCCCCATAGCGCTGGTATTACAAGTTTTAAAAAAGCAGGCTTGTGCGGGCAAAATGGTTGCGTTGAGATCCATACCGCACCGAAAACAAGCGCTGCTTTGACGTGCTCGTGCACGATTTCCCCATAGACATCAATGGGGAGAGCTAGCAAATAAAAAGCCTAACACCTGCAATCGTGCTCCGTAACGCAGCCCCATTGATGTCTATGGGGAAATAAAAAGTTACGTTTAAACACCCTAACATAAACCCTAATCTGCTGCCCCCGACATCGCCGCCACCTACATACAGTTATTAACCCCTAATCTGCCGCCCCCGATATTGCCGCCACCTACATACAGTTATTAACCCCTAATCTGCCACCCAAAAACATCGCCACCACCTACAGAAAACTATTAACCCCTAATCTGCCGCTCCTGAAGTCGCCGCCACTATACTAAAGTTATTAACCCCTAAACCTCTGGCCTCCCACATAACTACCACTAAATAAATCCATTAATCCCTAACCCTAATGTAACCCTAACCCTAAACCAAACACCCCCTAACTTTAACATAATTAAAATACAGCTAAACTAAAGTTACAATTATTAACTAAGTAATAACTATTTAAAACTAAATACAAACTTACCTGTAAAATAAGGTACATTGTATCTATCTTAGGGTTTATTTTTATTTCACAGGTAAGTTTGTATTTATTTTAACTAGGTAGACTAGTTAGTAAACAGTTATTAACTATTTACTAACTACCTAGGTAAAATAAATACAAACTTACCTGTGAAATAAAACCTAACATTACAAAAAAACAAAACACTAAAAATAAAAAAATTACATAAAAAAAACAAACACTACATTACAAAAAATAAGAAACAAATTATCAAAAATAAAAAATAATTACACCTAATCTAATAGCCCTATCAAAATAAAAAAGCCCCCCCAAAATAAAAAAAAAGCCCTAGCCTACAATACACTATCAATGGCCCTTAAAAGATAACAGCTCTTTTACCTGTAAAAAAATACAAACACCCCCCTAACAGTAAAACCAACCCCCCAAATAAAATAACTATCTAAAAAAACCTAAGCTCCCCATTGCCCTGAAAAGGGCATTTGTATGGACATTGCCCTTAATAGGGCATTTAGCTCTTTTACC
The DNA here is from genome assembly GCF_027579735.1 of Bombina bombina. Taxonomy (NCBI): domain Eukaryota; kingdom Metazoa; phylum Chordata; class Amphibia; order Anura; family Bombinatoridae; genus Bombina; species Bombina bombina. Next base: position 159,544,394 of record NC_069510.1, read on the forward strand.
TGCCCAGATACTAAACTAAAAAAAAACCCACCAAAAAAACCTAACACAAACCCCCGACGATCCACTTACAGTTCTTGAAGTCCCTCTTGAAGGATCCATCCAGCCGGCGAAGTCCTCATCCAGACGGCATTTAGTGTTTGTTTGTTTTTTTATAATTTAGTTATTTTATTTATTTTTTGTAATTAGATACTGTTTGTAATTTTTAGAGTAGTCTTAGGATTTTTTTAATGTGTAGTTTAGTTTAATTTAATTGGTAGTTAGTTTAATTGTAGTTTAATAATTATCTTAGTTTAATTGTTAGTTTAAAATTAATTTATTTAAATTGTAATTTTAATATTAAGTTATGGGGGCGTTAGGTTTAGGGGTTAATAGTTTATTTTAGTATATTTTGTTGTGGAGGCTTTCGGTTTAGGGGTTAATAGTTTATTTAAGTATATTTTGCTGTGGGGGGTTTAGGGGTTAATAGGTTTTTTATAGCGGCAGTGTGGGCGGACGGCAGATTAGGGGTTAATTATATATAAATAGTGTTTGCGATGCGGGAGGGCGGACGATTTAGGGGTTAATAGGTTTATTATAGTGGCGGCGATGCCGGGGAGCGGCGGAATAGGGGTTAATACATTTTAATAGTGGCAGCGATGTCTGGGGCAGCAGATTAGAGGTTAATAAATTTATTATAGTGTTTGTGATGCGGGAGGGCCGCGGTTTAGGGGTTAATAGGTAGTTTATGGGTGTTAGTGTACTTTTTAACACTTTAGTTATGAGTTTTAAGTACAGCTTTGTAACGTAAAACTCATAACTACTGACTTTAGATGTCGGTACGGATTGGTTATAGAGTGTACCGCTCACTTTTTGGCCTCCCAGGTAAACTCGTAATACCGGCGCTATTGGAGTCCCATTGAAAAAGGACTTTTTTTAAAGTGCGGTACTGACGTTGCAAGACTGGCTAAATTTCTCATATATACTATACACACATATATAAAAAAATACTTTAATATCCCTTTAAGCTAAATATGCTGATACAATCTTGAGTTAAACATTTACCAAAACAAGGATTAAAAATTTAAAATGTGACATTCCTAGAATTTTTAACCATGGTTGATATCCTTGCCCAAACTTTATACATTCAGAGCTGAATTGGGAATGTATACAGGTGTTGTGCAGTTATAAATCTCTTTCACTGTTTAATTCTTTCTTTTAGCAGATTGTGATACCTTTTAATGAACCAACAAAATCAATATTTTGTTTTCCATAAGCTTTAAAGACCTCACAGGTCTCTTAGTCAGATGTACAAACTCTGATTACATATCATATTTTAAAGGACATAAATCTTCAAGAAGAAAATGATATAATGTGTTAATACTTTTTGGTTTTCGCTATTTCACTTTCATATAACTATGTGTTTAAATCACACAAAAGGCATTTAAACACATATGATTGGTTCACCAGCCTGTATTCAGGATCAGCAGTAATCATAACCATGCAGCTGACTTTAACTATGTGCTTATCTTATTTAAAGGGACAGTCTAGTCAAAAATAAACATTCATGATTCAGAAAGGCTAAAAAGAGAAAAGAATGGGACAGGCGCAACCTGACTCAAGTGAAGCACAATTTATTGAGCGGTAAGTGCGCTATACAAATGGCTACTTACAAGATTAAAAACAAATCAGTCATATATGGAGTAAAATTCCAAACTAGTGGTTGCTGCAAGAGTCCACGATCCACTGGTGTAATCCAACTGTGATGTCTACCTCAGCCGTAACTTAAAACCAAGTGCGGTAACAGCTGGCAAAACGCCTTCAAAGTTATAGGAGTGGGTAGACGCTGTGCAGAAAGTTCTTTAAACATAAGAAGAGAGTCTCTACGCGTTTCGTCTGGGTTCGCCCAGACTTTGTCAAGAGTAAATGTATATGTATTATGCGCTCCAACCGGCTTTTAAAGGAGCCAATACAGGTAAAGTTCAAATGTCAGCCTATCAGGTGTCACCTACACAGGTGCCTGTAATCGCATACTTTTACATGAAAAACTGTATATATATGTTTTTGAGTACTCATGCTGTAATTTAAAAAAGTAAAAACCAACATTAGTGTTAAAAGACATCATAAAGATCATTCTTTTCCCATTCTTCTCTCTTTTTAGCATTACTCCACTTCGATGTGATAGACTGAAATCCATCACACGTCACAGGCAGCGTCTGATCGCACTTACAACCGGAAGGAGGAACCTGCAGTACATTCACAAGCAGTCGATAACCCCCTCTCCCAGCTCAAAGGAGGAACCGGCTCTTTCACTCCCACAATCCGTTCCAGTACTGTAAGCGCCAAATTTTGGCTTTGTATGCTTCTATGATTCAGAAAGGGCATGTCATTTTAAACAACTTTCCACTTTACTTTTTACTTCAATTTTGCTTTGTTCTCTTGGATATTCTTAGTTGAAAGCTAAACCTAGGTAAGCTCATATGCTAATTTCTTAGCCCTTGAATGCTGCTTCTTATCTGAGTGCATTGTGACAGTTTTTCACAACTAGAGGGAGTTAGTTCATGTATGTCATATAGATAACATTGTACTTACACTCGTGGAGTTACTTAGGAGTCAGCACTGATCGGCTAAAATGTAAGTCTGTCAAAAGAACTGAAATAAGGGGCAGTCTGCAGAGGCTTAGATACAAGGGGGCCCATTTATCAAGCTCCGGATGGAGTTTGAGGGCCAGTGTTTCTAGCGAGTCTGCACCTTCTCTGAGCAGGTGGACAGACATCACCGCAATTCAACCCAATCGAGTACGATCGGGTTGATTGACACCCCCCGAATCTGCAGGGGGCGGCGTTGCACCAGCAGCTTACAAGAGCTGCTGGTGCAATGCTGAATACAGAGAGCGTTTTGCTCTCCGCATTCAGCGAGGTCTGTCGGACCTGATCCGCACTGTTGGATCAGGTCCACCAGACCTTTGATAAATAGGGGCAAAGGTAACCACAGAGGTAAAAAGTGTATTAATATAACAGTGTTGGTTATACAAAACTTGGGAATGGGTAATAAATGGATTATACAGGTAGCCCTCAGTTTACGCCGGGGTTAGGTTCCAGAAGGAATGGTTGTAAATCAGAACCGTTGTAAATTAAAAACCCAGTTTATAATGTAAGTCAATGGGAAGTGAGGGAGATAGGTTCCAGGCCACTCTCAAAATTGTCATAAGTAACACCTAATACATTATTTTTAAAGCTTTGAAACGAAGACTTTAAATGCTAAACAGCATTATAAACCTAATAAAATAATCACAACACTGACTTCACTTGCATTTATCTGCAAACAGTTCTTTCTATGCATTCCAATCTGGACTGATTTATAGACAGGAAGATCTTGTTCCTTTGAAATCTGCTCGATAGCTCAGGTCTGGTTAAACTGATTAATTTCAGCTTGCTTGGCTTTGCTGCAACACAAGCGGACAGCTCCACCTACTGGCTATTTTAATAAATGCACTGCTTCTCAATGCTTTTCAATAGCAGTCACATGACTGGAAAAAAAGGTTGTTATTCTGAAACGGTGTAAACTGAACCGTTGTAAAAGAGGCCCACCTGTATATCTTTTTAAACCATAACAATTCTGGTGTAGACTGTCCCTTTAAAGTGGTTAAACATATGAACAAGCAATAGTGCAATAAGAAAATCCTCGAATGCATTTGAGAATTTTCTCATTGCATTATTATGTTCCCTTAAATATGATCATTTCAGAACTGCTTTAGTTCATACACAGCTTTGCCCTGCATCTAATAATACTGAAAAAGAATGTTATAATTCCTCAATCTAGAGCTATTTCCAAATTCCTCTTTCATCTCTCAGTTTATTTACACTACAGCAGAGAGCCTATTCCCATGTGTTATGCATATCGTGAGCGGAGGGAACGGAGAGGCTGGTTGTTGTGCGCACAAAGTGATCGTATGACTGTTATTTTGGCTTTGCTATCAACATACACTTAGAGCTTTACTAAACCACTTTAGATAGAGAGCTGTGAAAAATAGAAACTTAACACAATTCCCAGCCAGGATTTATTTTTCTATCATTTTGAACACATAAGAGAGATTATTTTTTAAACATTTTAGAAAATTTCTGCTTCCACATTTATATTTTTTTCTTTCTTTTTTTCCTTTACGAAATACACTTTAAAAAAATATCTTTCTGACTTAAATTTTTTTTTACAAAATAAATGTTTTAAAAATTTGTTCCAAATTGTATTATTTTGCAAACAAAACACGATATAAAACAATTCAAACTTCCATTTTGTTTAAGAACTGTGGTTACTTGATAAGGAGAAGGGTTTGGGAGTTAGGGAGGAGAGAGATAAATTATTACATTTTTAATTAATTGTATTATTATTATTACTATTTTTAATGTTATTTGTTTTAATAAATTATTTCCAAAGATATAATCAATTGTATATTTACTTAATTTTGTTCTGTATTATTGTTTTTCTTTCTATGTGTAAAACATTTGTATAGTTGAACACAAATTAGTACAAATTATGTGAGAATTGTCTAATAAAGTGTAAAAAAACAACAACCTTTTTTGTTAATATTTTTCATAGCTGTGTTTAATGTATCCAAATAAATGTATAGTCTTGTTACAGTGAAATAAATGTATTGTTACAGTGATATAAATGTATACAGTCTTGTTACAGTGATATAAATGTATACAGTCTTGTTACAGTGATATAAATGTATACAGTCTTGTTACAGTGATATAAATGTATACAGTCTTGTTACAGTGATATAAATGTATACAGTCTTGTTACAGTGATATAAATGTATACAGTCTTGTTACAGTGATATAAATGTATAGTTACAGTGATATAAATGTATTGTTACAGTGATATAAATGTATAGTATTGTTACAGTGATATAAATGTATAGTATTGTTACAGTGATATAAATGTATAGTCTTGTTACAGTGATATAAATGTATTGTTACAGTGATATAAATGTATTGTTACAGTGATATAAATGTATTGTTACAGTGATATAAATGTACAGTCTTGTTACAGTGATATAAATGTATATAGTCTTGTTACAGTGATATAAATGTATATAGTCTTGTTACAGTGATATAAATGTATAGTCTTGTTACAGTGATATAAATGTATAGTCTTGTTACAGTGATATAAATGTATAGTCTTGTTACAGTGATATAAATGTATAGTCTTGTTACAGTGATATAAATGTATAGTCTTGTTACAGTGATATAAATGTATAGTCTTGTTACAGTGATATAAATGTATACAGTCTTGTTACAGTGATATAAATGTATACAGTCTTGTTACAGTGATATAAATGTATTGTTACAGTGATATAAATGTATTGTTACAGTGATATAAATGTATTGTTACAGTGATATAAATGTATTGTTACAGTGATATAAATGTATTGTTACAGTGATATAAATGTATTGTTACAGTGATATAAATGTATTGTTACAGTGATATAAATGTATTGTTACAGTGATATAAATGTATTGTTACAGTGATATAAATGTATAGTCTTGTTACAGTGATATAAATGTATAGTCTTGTTACAGTGATATAAATGTATAGTCTTGTTACAGTGATATAAATGTATAGTCTTGTTACAGTGATATAAATGTATAGTCTTGTTACAGTGATATAAATGTATAGTCTTGTTACAGTGATATAAATGTATAGTCTTGTTACAGTGATATAAATGTATTGTTACAGTGATATAAATGTATTGTTACAGTGATATAAATGTATTGTTACAGTGATATAAATGTATTGTTACAGTGATATAAATGTATTGTATTGTTACAGTGATATAAATGTATAGTATTGTTACAGTGATATAAATGTATAGTATTGTTACAGTGATATAAATGTATTGTTACAGTGATATAAATGTATTGTTACAGTGATATAAATGTATAGTATTGTTACAGTGATATAAATGTATAGTCTTGTTACAGTGATATAAATGTATAGTCTTGTTACAGTGATATAAATGTATAGTATTGTTACAGTGATATAAATGTACAGTGTTGTTACAGTGATATAAATGTATAGTCTTGTTACAGTGATATAAATGTATAGTCAGGTTACAGTGATATAAATGTACAGTCTTGTTACAGTGATATAAATGTATAGTCTTGTTACAGTGATATAAATGTATTGTTACAGTGATATAAATGTACAGTGTTGTTACAGTGATATAAATGTACAGTATTGTTACAGTGATATAAATGTATAGTCTTGTTACAGTGATATAAATGTACAGTCTTGTTACAGTGATATAAATGTATAGTCTTGTTACAGTGATATAAATGTATAGTCTTGTTACAGTGATATAAATGTATAGTCAGGTTACAGTGATATAAATGTATAGTATTGTTACAGTGATATAAATGTATACAGTCTTGTTACAGTGATATAAATGTATAGTCTTGTTACAGTGATATAAATGTATAGTATTGTTACAGTGATATAAATGTATAGTATTGTTACAGTGATATAAATGTACAGTCTTGTTACAGTGATATAAATGTACAGTCTTGTTACAGTGATATAAATGTACAGTCTTGTTACAGTGATATAAATGTATAGTCTTGTTACAGTGATATAAATGTATAGTCTTGTTACAGTGATATAAATGTATAGTCAGGTTACAGTGATATAAATGTATAGTCTTGTTACAGTGATATAAATGTACAGTCTTGTTACAGTGAAATAAATGTATTGTTACAGTGATATAAATGTATTGTTACAGTGATATAAATGTATAGTCTTGTTACAGTGATATAAATGTATAGTCTTGTTACAGTGATATAAATGTATAGTCTTGTTACAGTGATATAAATGTATAGTCTTGTTACAGTGATATAAATGTATTGTTACAGTGATATAAATGTATTGTTACAGTGATATAAATGTATAGTCTTGTTACAGTGATATAAATGTATAGTCTTGTTACAGTGATATAAATGTATTGTTACAGTGATATAAATGTATTGTTACAGTGATATAAATGTATAGTCTTGTTACAGTGATATAAATGTATAGTCTTGTTACAGTGATATAAATGTATAGTCTTGTTACAGTGATATAAATGTATAGTCTTGTTACAGTGAAATTAATGTATAGTCAGGTTACAGTGATATAAATGTATAGTCTTGTTACAGTGATATAAATGTATACAGTCTTGTTACAGTGATATAAATGTATACAGTCTTGTTACAGTGATATAAATGTATACAGTCTTGTTACAGTGATATAAATGTATACAGTCTTGTTACAGTGATATAAATGTATAGTCTTGTTACAGTGATATAAATGTATACAGTCTTGTTACAGTGATATAAATGTATTGTTACAGTGATATAAATGTATTGTTACAGTGATATAAATGTATTGTTACAGTGATATAAATGTATAGTCTTGTTACAGTGATATAAATGTATACAGTCTTGTTACAGTGATATAAATGTATTGTTACAGTGATATAAATGTATTGTTACAGTGATATAAATGTATTGTTACAGTGATATAAATGTATTGTTACAGTGATATAAATGTATTGTTACAGTGATATAAATGTATTGTTACAGTGATATAAATGTATTGTTACAGTGATATAAATGTATAGTCTTGTTACAGTGATATAAATGTATAGTATTGTTACAGTGATATAAATGTATAGTCTTGTTACAGTGATATAAATGTATAGTCTTGTTACAGTGATATAAATGTATAGTATTGTTACAGTGATATAAATGTATAGTATTGTTACAGTGATATAAATGTATAGTCTTGTTACAGTGATATAAATGTATAGTCTTGTTACAGTAATATAAATGTATAGTCTTGTTACAGTAATATAAATGTATAGTCAGGTTACAGTGATATAAATGTATAGTCAGGTTACAGTGATATAAATGTATTGTTACAGTGATATAAATGTATTGTTACAGTGATATAAATGTATTGTTACAGTGATATAAATGTATTGTTACAGTGATATAAATGTATAGTCTTGTTACAGTGATATAAATGTATAGTCTTGTTACAGTGAAATTAATGTATAGTCAGGTTACAGTGATATAAATGTATAGTCAGGTTACAGTGATATAAATGTATTGTTACAGTGATATAAATGTATTGTTACAGTGATATAAATGTATTGTTACAGTGATATAAATGTATTGTTACAGTGATATAAATGTATTGTTACAGTGATATAAATGTATTGTTACAGTGATATAAATGTATTGTTACAGTGATATAAATGTATTGTTACAGTGATATAAATGTATTGTTACAGTGATATAAATGTATAGTCTTGTTACAGTGATATAAATGTATAGTATTGTTACAGTGATATAAATGTATAGTCTTGTTACAGTGATATAAATGTATAGTCTTGTTACAGTGATATAAATGTATAGTATTGTTACAGTGATATAAATGTATAGTATTGTTACAGTGATATAAATGTATAGTATTGTTACAGTGAAATTAATGTATTGTTACAGTGATATAAATTGAACATCTAAATAAGAATAATCATTACCTTCATTGCAGGGAACATATTTGTAGGAACTATAATCTGACCTGGGAGATGTAATCAGAGAACTGAAGTGGTGTTGCCCATGCTAATTAGAATAAATTAGCATACATAATAACTCATTTCATGTATTTAATACTAAATGTTTTACTAATGAGGCCTTTATTCTTTCATTATTATTTATTATCTACATTGTTACTTAAAGGGACACTGAACCCAACATTTTTCTTTTATGATTCAGCTAGAGCAGCAATTTTAAGCAACTTTCTAATTTACTCCTATTATCATTTTTTCTTCGTTCTCTTGCTATCTTTAGATGAAAAAGAAGGCATCTAAGTTTTTTCTTGGTTCAGAACTCTGGACAGCAGTTTTTGATTGGTGGATGAATTTATCCACCAATCAGCAAGGACAACCTAGGTTGTTCACCAAAAATGGGCCGGCATCTAAATTTACATTCTTGCATTTCAAATAAAGATACCAAGAGAATAAAGAACATTTGATAATAGGAGTAAATTAGAAAGTTGCTTAAAGTGTAATGCTCTATCTGAACCTACATTTTTTCTTTTGTGATTCAGTGTCCCTTTAAAGAGACATAAAACCTAAAATCTTTCTTGCATGATTCAAATAGAGCAGCAATTATAAACAACTGTCTAATTTACTTCTATTATCATTTTTTCTTCAACCTCTTGGTATCTTTTGTTGAAAAGCAGGGATGTAAAGCTTAGGAGCCTGCCCATTTCTGGAGCACTAAATGGCAGCAGTTTTGCAAGAATGTTGTAAAATACTACAAGTATTGAAGTGACAAAGCAGCAAATGGCAGGTGATTGGTGGCTTTGTGCAACTATGTGACTGTGTCCTGCTTGAGAGTTGCAATGCTTGTAGCTCCCATCCTGGATTTGACTTATGTGTTTAACACCTTTGCAAGAGTTAAACAAATAGTAAGCTTGAGTCCGTGACACAAACAGTGCATGCTTTACAGAACTAGCAAATGAAATTATGATGTAATCAGTTGGATGCAAACAAATGTAAATGATTGTATAAACCAGTGCATCCAGCATGTGATTCCCAGCACGATTTTACTAAGTCCAGGTAATAATCACCAAATCTGACAATAAACAAATAAAAAGAGATATTGTCTGAGGCTTTACAACGACACGTTGTTAGTTTATTTGTGATCATTTTAGTAGAACTGATGAGAGGAATAAAATGCTACATTAACAACTCCCATAAAACATTCCAGCCACTATTATATTTCACAAGTCATAGGATAAAGTGTTTTGTAAAACCCGTTGCGTAATTCCTGCTATTTTATTTTGTAGCAATGAATATTCTAGCTTTTTTTTTAGATTATTATCTGTACGGCATTAGAGATTAACGTTTTTCTTACTCCCTTCTAAGCTTTCTAAAGCTTAGAACATTTAGCTAAATATACTGTATATAGATATACACAAACCTTCCATTTGAGATGACAATAATATCATACAAATAATACGATTTTATAGATGAATGTATTTATTTAGTAGATACACATCCAGCAATATGCAATGCAGTCATTACTGCAGTTAAACATGTTTACAATTCTCTACACCGCACAATTTCTTCAGCTAGCACAGAATTATTTTCCCATTAAGAGGTCATTCTTTAATAATGAAACATGCTCAATACGTTTCCTTATAATCTTGTTCAGGAAAAATATGGGCTTTTCTTTCACACCAAGAACATTTTAAAATAATTTGATTAAGAACGAAAAACAAACTTGAAATATTTACTATGTTAACTGGTATATGTAAAAATCAAACCTAAAGCTGCATTAACCATTTTGTTGTTGTACATTTAATAGAATTATTTTATTCTATGTTTGTAAATACCTTCAATATCTAAAGGTGTCTGTATATTTAGCAGCAATTTATAAACTATTATGTGATTAAAATCATTATTTTTATGCACTATTTTTAATAGTTAAAATTTGACATTCTTAGTTCATAATAAATGTAACTATTAGCCAAAAATATAAAGTAAGTTAATGACTTGATAACATTAGTGTGTTAATATATTTATTATTAGAATATATTTAAAATATTTTTGGCCTCATTAAGATTTTTTTGTATCTAATATATTTCCAAATATTGGTGAGATTTTTAATAAAACAATTGAGCAAACTGAAAGCTGTGTCCTTAAAGGGTTAAATCTCAAATTATTACACTTTGTATAAAAACCAACTATTAAAAAATCTCAGTAACACATAAATAATAATTTTGTGTTACCTATAAATATTTTTTAAAGATTTTCTATTTTTTTAATGCAGAGAATACATCAGGGATTTACAGCTTTTAAGTTTAATAGAGAAGCTAAACCTTTTTCCTCAAACTGAATCTGCCTGTGTTTTTTCTACAATAATGTAATGATTATAAAAATAAACATTCTAAATGTAGTAAAAGACAAAAAAGTGACCTTAGTGGAACAAAAGGTTAGTATCTATTTATAACAATGGAATATGGTAGCCAGATGAGATTGGAAAACTAGGTTTTAAAGGAAATAACTATTGATCTGTTAGCACGTTTTTAGTATATATAAAGTATATATATATATATATATATATATATATATATATATATATATATATATATATATATATATATATATATATATATATATATAGTAGTACATATACATTTAAAAAAAGCAGACATTTATTATTTAAATGAATAATTTATTTCAGCTGTATAAATATGTTTTCTATACTAGTATTTTCTGTAAAACGGGTAATACTTTAATTGGAAAAAAAAAAGAGGTCAAATGTCGTGCTAATGATTAATTATACTAAAAACAATATTTCAAAAACAAACTCCAAACAATAATCATTAAATATTTTTCAAACTGATATTTTGGAAAGTTGTTTAAAATTAGACTTGATTTTTCAATAGATGGACTTTGTAAACAGACATTTTAGCAAATATATATGAAAAAGAAAGCACATTATCAAAAAAGAGCATATTTAAATGCAACTTAAATGATACAGGCTATTGCTGGCACACGTGGGAGGATCATACATTTACTATTTCATTAAATGAGAATGTAGAATTATTGTATTATTAAAGAAAAATCCACATACAAAATAAGAATTCCATAAATATTAATGTTAAATTGTAATTATTAACTGAACATTTTAATAGAATATTCATAAAAGGAAATGTGATTACTAGTAATATCAATGCACATCTAAAGTTATTTTGCATGTTTGAAATGATCTTTTTTTTAGGTACCCATAGCTCATAGCATATTTAAATTAAACAGATTTGCTCTATGAAAGTATAATTGGTTGGCAAGAGTCCCAGTTCATATTTGTTTTGTATAAGTTTATGGTTAACACTTTAAGGACACAGCTTTCAGTTTGCTCAATTGTTTTATGACGGAAAAATTCCGTCATATGTCCTTAAGAGGTTAAAATATCGAAAGGATGACAATTTGATGTTGCACTAGAATTATTTTACTGAAATATTTTACTAATCTTTCTAAATTCTGAAAACTTTACATTCTCTGTGTGTTCAGAATGATATGAGTACTTTTTGTGCATCATTTGGGGATTTTGGTTATGTGGTAAGATTTTTCAACTGGAATACAATCTACCACAAAGGGATTAGATTACAAGTGGAGATTAAAAGTGAGAGAAATCAATACTGCTTCTATTTTTGCGCTCATACAAGTCTGAAGTTATGTTTAGTGTTAGAGCAATAGTCTAGGGCTGGCTAACATGTCAGATAGTACAGGTGGGCTAAATCCCTCACATAGTAGACTTCTATGGAGTTTAAAGTGAAAGTCAATTTTGACAAATTAGTGCCCGGTTTTTAATAATCCTATTAAAAACAAGGGCACTTTAATCAAAATTGACATTTCAAGCATTTTCTTAAAAATCTTACCTTTTAATCCTGAGAGCCACTGCAGCACTTCCTCCGCCCGTCGCAACTCCTCTTCGCGGCTCCAAAATGACGAATCCGGCTTCATTAAATTACGGCGTTCCCTCAGACCATGATCCCCGGCGTTACCTCAGGCCATGATTCCCCCAGGGGGAACACCATGATTGGAGGAAGCTGGATTAATAATTTCTGATGTAAGCAGAGGCTTCCGGCGGCCGGGGGAATCGATGGAGCAGCTTTCAGGATTAAAAGGTAAATTTTTGAAGAAAAAGCTTGAAATGTAAATTTTGATGAATTAAAGTGCCCTTGTTTTTAATAGGATTATTAAAACCAGGCACTTAGTCATCAACATTAACCTTCACTTTAAAGTTAAATTCATGCGGGATATTGCTCGCGTACTAGGTCACTGGTGTGCTTAGCCAATGTCGGTGTGCTGTATGTTCGTTAGGTCACTGGTGTGCTTAGCCAATGTCGGAGTGCTGTATGTTCGTTAGGTCACTGGTGTGCTTAGCCAATGTCGGAGTGCTGTATGTTCGTTAGGTCACTGGTGTGCTTAGCCAATGTCGGAGTGCTGTATGTTCGTTAGGTCACTGGTGTGCTTAGCCAATGTCGGAGTGCTGTATGTTCATTAGGTCACTGGTGTGCTTAGCCAATGTCGGAGTGCTGTATGTTCGTTAGGTCACTGGTGTGCTTAGCCAATGTCGGAGTGCTGTATGTTCGTTAGGTCACTGGTGTGCTTAGCCAATGTCGGAGTGCTGTATGTTCGTTAGGTCACTGGTGTGCTTAGCCAATGTCGGAGTGCTGTATGTTCGTTAGGTCACTGGTGTGCTTAGCCAATGTCGGAGTGCTGTATGTTCTTCAGTGATATTGATATTAATGGTTTACTTCAGCTGTATTTTGGAATGAACTCTAGTGCACTTACTACCTGTAGTATTAGTACAATTATTGTGCAAATACCTCTCCATGTGCTATCTAAATACAGGAAGTTCTAATAGTGCTTCAACCACGTTACAATGCTTAGTTTAAAATATTTAACCATCAGATTTGTTTGTTATTCTTTGTTCAAGTTAACACAAAATATAACGCACCCTGCACTATTAATTGTAATCCAGCCCAAAATATTTACATAGAACATTTTACTAGGAAAGGAGGGACCCAACATCTGTACACAAAACATAAGAACAAGCTAGAAAAGTAGTTTATCAAGTTTTATCAATGGAATTTTACAGTGATTGATATCATCTGATGAATCTATTGTAGCATTCTGCCCTTACTGGCCCCTCTAGCCACGTCTGACAATCTTTGCTTTTTTTTATTGTGTGCAAGAATAAGACTCATTTGGTTTGTTCTTGGTTAAATATGAAATAATGCAGCTCAGGAAATACTTCAGGCAATCATCATTTGAATGGGGCAGAACAAAAGGCATTTAAACTAGAAGTCTATTATTACCATGAGATCCAGTGCCCCCTTGCAGGAAAATACTATGTTTTATGGATTAAAGTAGCATTTATGCACAGCAAGATCACAGTATAACCGTAAGCTGCGTCAGTTCGCCTTGTGGAAGTATGTGCAGGTTTTAAACCAGATCTACGTAGCACTTACAATGTACCTAGTTGTGCAAACAGCAAAGTTCAATTTTCTATGCCTTTCCCAGACTTACTTTCTTTTTGACTAATCTGGATCCAAAATGTCAATAGACGAATAATGTACAATATGTAGTTAATGTTATGTATTATGTCCCAAGTATAATCAGGGTTATGTCTACCAACACTGAGCCAGATGTGAAGCGCTAACGCTCCCGCTCAAGCGTTAACTGTGCTACAAGTAAGGCAACGCTCCCGCTCAAGCGTTAACTGTGCTACAAGTAAGGCAACGCTCCCGCTCAAGCGTTAACTGTGCTACAAGTAAGGCAACGCTCCCACTCAAGCGTTAACTGTGCTACAAGTAAGGCAACGCTCCCACTCAAGCGTTAACTGTGCTACAAGTAAGGCAACGCTCCCGCTCAAGCGTTAACTGTGCTACAAGTAAGGCAACGCTCCCGCTCAAGCGTTAACTGTGCTACAAGTAAGCTATTTGTGCACGTCGGCTTGTGATCATATTACAAGTTAAAAGTAAACTACTTTCGCTTGCACGCTAACCAAAACAACCGTAAAAAGGCGAACTTAGAATATCTCACACTCTCTAACTTATTCCCCCATAGAAGTCAATGTAGCAAAAAAAGTGGGAAAAAACCTAACACCCTACTCTCTTGCAAACACGATATTCTTGTAATACGAGGAAAGAACCCGATGCACACAAAGAGCCGCAATAAAGCAGTTTTTGCTTGCGCACACCTGTTAGCGGGCCAATCGTAATCTAGCCCATTGTCTCTGTATCATTGCAGTGAAACGGAAAATGTTAACCGACCATTACAAGAGAAAAGTGGTTATTGTTCATGTCTCTATGGGGGATGCACAAGGGGCAATGTCTTCTGGAATTTAGCTTCTAAAATGAAGTATAAGAAACATACACCTAGAGTTCTGCATTAGCCGTCAAAAGCAGCGTTAAGGGGTCCTAACACTGCATTTTACCGCCCGCTGGTATTTAGAGTCAAGCAAGAAAGGGTCTAACGCTCACATCCCTACCTCGATTCCAGGCTACCGCAGATCCCCTTACGCCAATTGCGTATCCTATCTTTTCAATGGGATCTGCCTAACGCCGGTATTTGGAGTCTTGGGAGAAGTGATCGGTAGACCCTCTACCGACAAGACTCCTAACGACAAAAAAAGTCAGTAGTTAAGAGCTTTATATTCACGCGTTAGCCCATAAAGCTCTTAACTACTGTGCTCTAATGTACACTAACTCCCATAAACTACCTATGTACCCCTAAACCGAGGACCCCCCACATTGCCGCCACTATAAATAAAAAAAATTGTAACCCCTAATCTGCCGACCGGACAACACCGCCACCTACATTATCCCTATGAACCCCTAATCTGCTGCCCCTAACATCGCCGACCCCTATATTATATTTATTAACCCCTAATCTGCCCCTCCCAACGTCGATGCTACCTAACTACACTTATTAACCCCTAATCTGCCAACCGGACCTCGCGGCCACTATAATAAATGTATTAACCCCTAAACCGCCGCACTCCCCCCTCGCAAACACTAGAATAAATAATATTAACCCCTATTCTGCCCTCCCTAACATCGCCGCCACCTACCTACAATTATTAACCCCTAATCTCCCGCCCGCACCGTCGCTGCTACTATAATAAATTTATTAACCCCTAAACCTAACTCTAACCCTAACACCCCCCTAACATAAATATAATTTAAATTAAACGAAATAATATTCCTAACATTAACTAAATTATTCCTATTTAAAACTAAATACGTACCTATCAAATAAACCCCAATATAGCTACAATATAAATAATAATTACATTGCAGCTATTTTAGGATTTATATTTATTTTACAGGCAACTTTGAATTTATTTTAACTAGTTACAATAGCTATTAAATAGTTAATAACTATTTAATAGCTACCTAGTTAAAATAATTACAAAATTACCTGAAAAATAAATCCTAACCTAAGTTACAATTAAACCTAACACTACACTATCATTAAATTAATTAAATAAATTACCTACAATTAGCTAAATTAAAATACAATACAATAAACTATTCTATAATACAAAAAACCCCAATAAATTACAAAAAATAAAAAATTACAAGAAGTTTAAACTAATTACACCTAATCTAAGCTCCCTAATAAAATAAAAAATCCCCCCAAATTAAAAAAATGCCCTACCCTATACTAAACTACCAAAGTAACCAGCTCTTTTAACAGCCCTTAAAAGGGCTTTTTGCGGGGCATTGCCCCAAAGTAATCAGCTCTTTTGCATGAAAATAAAAATACAATACCCGCCCCCAACATTAAAACCCACCACCCACATACCCCTACTCTAACCCACCCAAACCCCCCTTAAAAAAAAAAACTATCACTAACCCCCTGAAGATCTCCCTACCTTGAGTCGTCTTCACCCAGCCGAGCCGAATTCTTCATCCAAGCGGAGCAAGAAGATGTCCTCCATCCGGTAGAAGTCTTGATTCAAGCGGCAAAGAAAAGGTCCTCCATCCGGGCGAAGTCTTGATCCAAGCGGCAAAGAAGAGGTCTTCCATCCGGGCGATGTCTTCTTCCAAGCGGCATCTTCTATCTTCCGGATCCATCTTCATCCCGCCGACGCGGAACATCCTCCTTCCCCGACAGACTAACGACGAATGAAGGTTCCTTTAAGGGACATCATCCAAGATGGTGTCCCTTCAATTCCGATTGGCTGATAGATTTCTATCAGCCAATTGGAATTAAGGTAGAAGAAATCTGATTGGCTGATGCAATCAGTCAGATTGAAGTTCAATCCGATTGGCTGATTGGATCAGCCAATCGTATTGAACTCGCATTCTATTGGCTGTTCCGATCAGCCAATAGAATGTGAGTTCAATCCGATTGGCTGATTGGATCAGCCAATCAGATTTCTTCTACCTTAATTCAAGATGTTTTTTTGTATTATAGAATAGTTTATTTTATTGTATTTTAATTTAGCTAATTGTTGATAATTTATTTAATAAATTTATTGATAGTGTAGTGTTAGGTTTAATTGTAACTTAGGTTAGGATTTATTTTACAGGTAATTCTGTACTTATTTTAACTAGGTAGCTATTAAATAGTTATTAACTTTATATTGTAGCTATATTAGGGTTTATTTGATAGGTAAGTATTTAGTTTTAAATAGGATTAATTTAGTTAATGTTAGGAATATTATTTTGTTTAATATAAATTATATTTATGTTAGGGGGGTGTTAGGGTTAGAGTTAGGATTAGGGGTTAATAAATTTATTATAGTAGCGGCGACGGTGCGGGCGGGAGATTAGGGGTTAATAATTGTAGGTAGGTGGTGGCAATGTTAGGGAGGGCAGATTAGGGGTTAATACTATTTATTCTAGTGTTTGCGAAGCGGGAGTGCGGCGGTTTAGGGGTTAATACATTTATTATAGTGGCGGCGAGGTCCGGTCGGCAGACTAGGGGTTAATAAGTGTAGTTAGGTAGCGGCGACGTTGGGGGGGGGCAGATTAGGGCTTAATAAATATAATATAAGGGTCGGCGATGTTAGGGGCAGCAGATTAGGGGTTCATAGGGATAATGTAGGTTGCAGCGTTGTCCGGAGCGGCAGATTAGGGGTTAATAATAATATGCAGGTGTCAGCAATAGCGGGGGCAGCAGATTAGGGGTTAATAAGTGTAAGGTTAGGGGTGTTTAGACTCGGGGTTCATGTTAGGGTGTTAGGTGCAGACTTAGAGAGTGTTTCCCCTTAGGAAACAACGGGGCTGCGTTAGGAGCTGAACGCTGCTTTTTTGCAGGTGTTAGGTTTTTTTTCAGCCAGCTCAGCCCCATTGTTTCCTATGGGGATATCGTGCACGAGCACGTTTTCCCAGCTTACCGCTACCGTAAGCAACTCTGGTATTGAGGGTTGAAGTGGAGCTAAGTTAGGCTCAACGCACCCTTTTTTGAGCCTAATGCAGCCCCTCAGACAACTCTAAATACCAGCGTTGTTGGAAGGGTGCGTTAGCTACGCGGCTTTTTACCGACAAAACTCTAAAAAATCAAATCTAGCGGATAGAATTTGACAGTAGATAAGAACCAAAAGGCCCATCAAGTCTGCCCATATTGCAAGTTACTTGTTTATTAGGATAGCCTTATGTATGTCACATCAAGTCTATACATATTACATGTTCGGTGCATGGGGGGTGACGTAGCTACAGCTTAGGAGGTGTGTAGGTAGCTAACCAATTGCAGTCCTCAAAAAGCCGGTCTGAAGGAATGTACTTGTGGCGGGGTGCCAGCTGAAGGAAGCAGAGCAGGCTTCATAGAGTACAGGTTCAAGGATTAGCAGCACTCCAGAAGATAGAGTAAAAACACAGTCTTTATTCTTGTAAATTTACACAAAAAATAGTGCAGTACAGCACATCAGCAAAAAGGTTTACATAGAAGGGGAGCGAGGTCCTGACATGTTTCGTGCTATTCAGCACTTAATCATAGGATGATTCCCCACCTGTGTAATGCTCCATTTAACTGGTTTTCAACCAATCAGAATTTTTCAAAAATATACACACACCCTCAAAACAAAGAGAGCTAGTATAAATGGTGCATTACAGAGGAAGACAAGAATAATGAAACAAAAAATAACATAACAATGATAAAAAACACTATAGTTATAAAAACAATGATAAATAGAATGAAAAAAACATTGTTATTAATTCCTATTATTACAGCTTAAATATAATTTCAAATTTGATAAATTTATAACTCTTCATAAATAAATATTTAATTATTTAATTATTTTCACATACTTTGATGTATAGTGAGTGTCAATAATAGGTACTTTGTTTACTCAATTCTGCAACTAGCCTCATATTCAATTAAATCATATTAATCATATTTAGACTTGAAATATCTATAAATACCATTCTCATAACAATTGATGGTATGATGCGCATCGTAACTATCTGTCTGTAGATCACAACGACAGATGTCTTAAATCACAGATGTTTCAAAAACATAACCATTAATCATTAAATAAAATATAAAAGCAAATAATAATATTATTGTGAAACCTCTGATCATGGGATAAGAACAAACAAAAGGGTGATAGGATATCACTAATACCTCAATAACATGTTAATGTGAAAACATATACAATAAATGCAGGTATTAGATGTACACTTATACAGGCTACTCTACCAAAGGGGATTACAGAACAATAGCACCAGAAGATCTATAGTCATAAAGGAAATAAGTTTTTATAAATATATATTTTCCTAGACTGGCTTAGGAATCAACAAAAAAAAAACTGATGTCCCATTCTTTATTGAGGCCATGTGGTGTCCTAGTATTAATCTTCCATATCCAATAAAGCTCCTTTTTGGAAAGGATAGAATTAATATTACCTCCTTGAATGGGTCTTTTGGCTACATCAATTACTTTAAATGTAAACTTAGATTGATCTGTAAAATGTATGCCATTAAAGTGTCTTGCTACACTAGAATCTTTATTATAGTTTTTTATGTCTCTTTTATGTTCCCCTATTCTAGACCTGAGGGCACGTGAAGTTTGACCAACGTACTGTTCTGAGCATAAAGAGCATTCTATGAGATAAACTACAAATGTAGTGCCACAGTTGGCATAATGATCAATCTTAAAATTGCCTTTGGTTGAGTAACTATTGAAGTTTATTCCCATAGAAATATGCTGGCAGGTGTGACAGTTCCTTGACAAGCATTTAAAAGTCCCTTTCTTATTAAGCCATTGCACACTTTTATCTCTGACATTATCATTAACCATACTGGGGGAAAGTTTCTTGCCCAATGTAGGTGCTTTTTTTGACACAAATTTAATCTTGTCAACAACATTGGCCAAAGTACTGTCCCCTTTAAGTATGGGTAAGTTCTTTTTAATTATATTACATAACTCATTGAACTGCAAGGAAAATTCAGTAGAAAATACCACTACATCTTTATCAAAAGCATCCTTCTTACCCTTACTGAATGAAGGGATAAAATTTCTCTTGACATCTTCCAATGACTTATGTAATGAAGAAGAGCACACTTCATTGATACCACTCCATCCAGTGACGCCCGTTTTTCACCACCTACCTAAAATGCACAAGGATCCAGTCAACCCACCAGGTCGCCCAATAATTTCTGGGATTGGTTCATTATTTGAGCCTTTATCTGAGTGGGTTGACTCGGTCTTGCAACCTTTGGTGAAAGGTTTGAGTAGCTACTTAAGGGATTCTTCCAATCTACTCACAATAATTGATAATATTAAATGGGATGCTGACTTTAGGTGGGTGGTGATAGACGCGGTGTCACTGTATTCATGTATACCACATGCTTTGGGTATACAGGCTGTCTGTTTCTTCTTGGACAACTACACCAATTATTCAAGAGAGTTTAAACTGTTCTTTTGTGAGACTGTCAAGTTTCTACTATCCCACAATTATTTTATGTTTAATGGCGAATACTACCTACAAATATGTGGTACTGCGATGGGGGCGAAGTTTGCGCCCTCATTCGCGAATTTATTTGTGGGATGGTGGGAACTCGGCAGCCTCTACAGTAGAAATCAATTTTTTGAAAATATTTGCACATATATGAGATTTATTGATGATCTCATCTTTGTGGTCAAGGGTGACTTTGTCTTTGAAGAATTCTTGAAATATGTTAACAATAATGACCTCAAATTGAAGTTTACTGGGGAGATTCAGGATAAAGAAATACATTTCTTAGACCTTACTTTGTATGGCTCAGTAGAAACCAATAGGATCATTACAGATACATTCAGGAAGCCAACATCAGGAAATACGGTCTTGCACGCTACCTCTTGTCATCCTAAGCATTTAATTCAGTCAATTCCGAAAAGTCAGTTTCTTAGACTTCGAAGGAACACAAATTCTGATGATCTGTTTAACCATCAAGCCAATAAACTAACGGACAGACTAATTGCTAGGGGTTACAATCCTGATACATTACATAAGTCATTGGAAGATGTCAAGAGAAATTTTATCCCTTCATTCAGTAAGGGTAAGAAGGATGCTTTTGATAAAGATGTAGTGGTATTTTCTACTGAATTTTCCTTGCAGTTCAATGACTTATGTAATATAATTAAAAAGAACTTACCCATACTTAAAGGGGACAGTACTTTGGCCAATGTTGTTGACAAGATTAAATTTGTGTCAAAAAAAGCACCTACATTGGGCAAGAAACTTTCCCCCAGTATGGTTAATGATAATGTCAGAGATAAAAGTGTTCAATGGCTTAATAAGAAAGGGACTTTTAAATGCTTGTCAAGGAACTGTCACACCTGCCAGCATATTTCTATGGGAATAAACTTCAATAGTTACTCAACCAAAGGCAATTTTAAGATTGATCATTATGCCAACTGTGGCACTACATTTGTAGTTTATCTCATAGAATGCTCTTTATGCTCAGAACAGTACGTTGGTCAAACTTCACGTGCCCTCAGGTCTAGAATAGGGGAACATAAAAGAGACATAAAAAACTATAATAAAGATTCTAGTGTAGCAAGACACTTTAATGGCATACATTTTACAGATCAATCTAAGTTTACATTTAAAGTAATTGATGTAGCCAAAAGACCCATTCGAGGAGGTAATATTAATTCTATCCTTTCCAAAAAGGAGCTTTATTGGATATGGAAGCTTAATACTAGGACACCACATGGCCTCAATAAAGAATGGGACATCAGTTTTTTTGTTGATTCCTAAGCCAGTCTAGGAAAATATATATTTATAAAAACTTATTTCCTTTATGACTATAGATCTTCTGGTGCTATTGTTCTGTAATCCCCTTTGGTAGAGTAGCCTGTATAAGTGTACATCTAATACCTGCATTTATTGTATATGTTTTCACATTAACATGTTATTGAGGTATTAGTGATATCCTATCACCCTTTTGTTTGTTCTTATCCCATGATCAGAGGTTTCACAATAATATTATTATTTGCTTTTATATTTTATTTAATGATTAATGGTTATGTTTTTGAAACATCTGTGATTTAAGACATCTGTCGTTGTGATCTACAGACAGATAGTTACGATGCGCATCATACCATCAATTGTTATGAGAATGGTATTTATAGATATTTCAAGTCTAAATATGATTAATATGATTTAATTGAATATGAGGCTAGTTGCAGAATTGAGTAAACAAAGTACCTATTATTGACACTCACTATACATCAAAGTATGTGAAAATAAATAATTAAATAATTAAATATTTATTTATGAAGAGTTATAAATTTATCAAATTTGAAATTATATTTAAGCTGTAATAATAGGAATTAATAACAATGTTTTTTTCATTCTATTTATCATTGTTTTTATAACTATAGTGTTTTTTATCATTGTTATGTTATTTTTTGTTTCATTATTCTTGTCTTCCTCTGTAATGCACCATTTATACTAGCTCTCTTTGTTTTGAGGGTGTGTGTATATTTTTGAAAAATTCTGATTGGTTGAAAACCAGTTAAATGGAGCATTACACAGGTGGGGAATCATCCTATGATTAAGTGCTGAATAGCACGAAACATGTCAGGACCTCGCTCCCCTTCTATGTAAACCTTTTTGCTGATGTGCTGTGCTGCACTGCACTATTTTTTGTGTATTTTTTTGCATTTTTAAATTTTACAAGAATAAAGACTGTGTTTTTACTCTATCTTCTGGAGTGCTGCTAATCCTTGAACCTTTACATATTACATGTTACTTATTACTTAGGATAGCCTTATGTATGTCCCATCAAGCCTACACATATTAATGTTACTTATTACTTAGTATAGCCTTATGTATGTCACATCAAGTCTACACATATTACATGTTACTTATTACTTAGGATAGCCTTATGCATGTCCCATCAAGACTACACATATTAATGTTACTTATTACTTAGTATAGCCTTATGTATGTCACATCAAGTCTACACATATTACATGTTACTTATTACTTAGGATAGCCTTATGCATGTCCCATCAAGACTACACATATTACATGTTACTTATTACTTAGTATAGCCTTATGTATGTCCCATCAAGTCTACACATATTACATGTTACTTATTACTTAGTATAACCTTATGTATGTCACATCAAGTCTACACATATTACATGTTACTTATTACTTAGTATAACCTTATACATGTCCCATCAAGTCTACACATATTACATGTTACTTATTACTTAGTATAGCCTTATGCATGTCCCATCAAGTCTACACATATTACATGTTACTTATTACTTAGTATAACCTTATGTCCCATCAAGTCTACTCATATAACATGTTACTTATTACTTAGTATAGCCTTATGTATGTCCCATTAAGTCTACACATATTACATGTTAGTTAGTACAGCCTTATGTATGTCCCATCAAGTCTACACATATTACATGTTACTTATTACTTAGTATAACCTTATGTATGTCCCATCAAGTCTACTCATATTACATGTTACTTATTACTTAGTATAACCTTATGCATGTCCCATCAAGTCTACTCATATTACATGTTACTTATTACTTAGTACAGCCTTATGTATGTCCCATTAAGTCTACACATATTACTGTTACTTATTACTTAGTATAGGCTTATGTATGTCCCATCAAGTCTACACATATTACATGTTACTTATTACTTAGTACAGCCTTATGTATGTCCCATTAAGTCTACACATATTACTGTTACTTATTACTTAGTATAGGCTTATGCATGTCCCATCAAGTCTACTCATATTACATGTTACTTATTACTTAGTACAGCCTTATGTATGTCCCATTAAGTCTACACATATTACTGTTACTTATTACTTAGTATAGGCTTATGTATGTCCCATCAAGTCTACACATATTACATGTTACTTATTACTTAGTATAGCCTTATGCATGTACCATCAAGTCTACACATATTACATGTTACTTATTACTTAGTATAACCTTATGTATGTCCCATCAAGTCTACACATATTACATGTTACTTATTACTTAGTATAGCCTTATGTAAGGCCCATCAAGTCTACACATATTACATGTAACTTATTACTTAGTATAGCCTTATGCATGTCCCATCAAGTCTACATATATTACATGTTACTTATTACTTAGTATAGCCTTATGCATGTACCATCAAGTCTACACATATTACATGTTACTTATTACTTAGTATAGCCTTATGCATGTACCATCAAGTCTACACATATTACATGTTACTTATTACTTAGTATAACCTTATGTATGTCCCATCAAGTCTACACATATTACATGTTACTTATTACTTAGTATAGCCTTATGTAAGGCCCATCAAGTCTACACATATTACATGTAACTTATTACTTAGTATAGCCTTATGCATGTCCCATCAAGTCTACATATATTACATGTTACTTATTACTTAGTATAGCCTTATGCATGTACCATCAAGTCTACACATATTACATGTTACTTATTACTTAGTATAGCCATATGTATGTCCCATCAAGTCTACACATATTACATGCTACTTATTACTTAGTATAGCCTTATGCATGTCCTATCAAGTCTACACTTATTACTGTTACGTATTACTTAGTATAGCCTTATGTATGTCCCATCAAGTCTACACATATTACATGTTACTTATTTCTTAGTATAACCTTATGTATGTCCCATCAAGTCTACACATATTACATGCTACTTATTACTTAGTATAGCCTTATGTATGTCCCATCATGTCTACACATATTACATGTTACTTATTACTTAGTATAGCCTTATGCATGTCCCATCAAGTCTACACATATTACTGTTACGTATTACTTAGTATAGCCTTATGTATTTCCCATCAAGTCTACTCATATTACATGTTACTTATTACTTAGGATAGCCTTATGCATGTCCCATCAAGTCTACACATATTACATATTACTTATTACTTAGGATAGCCTTATGCATGTACCATCAAGTCTACACATATTACATGTTACTTATTATTTAGTATAGCCTTATGTATGTCCCATCAAGTCTACACATATTGAATGTTACTTATTACTTAGTATAGCCTTATGTATGTCCCATCAAGTCTACACATATTACATGTTACTTATTACCTAGTATAGCCTTATGTATGTCCCATCAAGTCTACACATATTACATGTTACTTATTATTTAGTATAGCCTTATGTATGTCCCATCAAGTCTACACATATTACATATTACTTATTACTTAGTATAGCCTTATGTATGTCCCATCAAGTCTACACATATTACATGTTACTTATTACTTAGGATAGCCTTATGTATGTCCCATCAAGTCTACACATATTGCATGTTACTTATTACTTAGTATAGCCTTATGCATGTCCCATCAAGTCTACACATATTACATGTTACTTATTACTTAGTATAGCCTTATGTATGTCTTTAACCCACTTAAGTTGCTCTTTTGATGCCAATGGACACTATCTTTAAAATAAAGCACAGCTGAATTTGTACAACAAGCAACTCTCTTGTGCCACACATGTCACTGATGTTATAATGTTTGGGATATTTGATTTTTTAATCCCCATACTAGAATTATTTTTTGCTGCTGTCTACACCTTGCAAATAACAAAGGAAATAATGTCCGCTAGCTGTAGAAGACCACAAACAACATTAGGTCCACAGTTCTTACGGACAGAAAGGGAGATTATATTTTACACATGTTACATGCAAAGTGCTTAGGCACTAATATTATATAAATTCATAGAGAGCAATAACCTTCAGATATCATTCAACAGAAAAGATGATCATGTTCACCAGCCTCTTCAAGTTAAAAAAAAAAGTCCATCAGCTTCCACAGTTAAGAAGTATAAAGTCCACCAGCCATATTAGACAACAATCAGTATAATCTCCATTAGCTGTACAGATAATGAGTGAAATGTGCATCAGCCTTAACAGACAACAGTGTACTTTCTATCAGTCACAACACACAACAACCAGTATAACATCTACCAGCCACAGCAGACAACAATGAGCATAATCTCCGTCAGCCACCCCAGACTATTAGTATAATGTTAATCAGTATAATCTCCATCATCCTCAACGCTGCTCCACACCAGCCGCATAAGACAAAATCAATATAATGTCCACAAGCCATGGAAGAAAAAATCAGTATAATATCTACCAGCTGGAACAATCGGTATAATGCCCACTGGCCACAATATAATTAGTATAATGCCCACCAACCACAAAACAACACAATCCGTATAATGCTCACAACCACAACACAATCAGTATAATGCCCACCAACCACAACACATGCCACTCAGTATAATGCCCACTGGCCACAATATAATTAGTATAATACCCATCAAACACAATACATTCAGTATAATGCTCACAACCACAACACAATCAGTATAATGCCCACCAACCACAACACATGCCAATCAGTATAATGCCCACTGGCCGCAATATAATTAGTATAATACCCATCAACCACAACACAATCAGTATAATGCCCACCAACAACAACACAATCAGTATAATACCCACCAACCACAACACAATCAGTATAATGCCCACCAACCACAACACAATCAGTATAATACCCACCAACCACAACACAATCAGTATAATGCCCACCAACCACAACACAATCAGTATAATACCCACCAACCACAACACAATCAGTATAATACCCACCAACCACAACACAATCAGTATAATACCCACCAACCACAACACAATCAGTATAATGCCCACCAATAACAACACAATCAGTATAATACCCACCAACCACAACACAATCAGTATAATGCCCACCAACCATGGCACAATCAGTATAATACCCACCAATAACAACACAATCAGTATAATACCCACCAACCATGGCACAATCAGTATAAATGCCCACCAACCACGACACAATCAGTATAATACCCACCAACCACGGCACAATCAGTATAATACCCACCAATCACAACACAATCAGTATAATACCCACCAACCACAACACAATCAGTATAATGCTTACCAATTACAACACAATCAGTATAATGCCCACCAATAACAACACAATCAGTATAATACCCACCAACCACAACACAATCAGTATAATGCCCACCAATAACAACACAACACAATCAGTATAATACCCATCAACCACAACACAATCAGTATAATGCCACACCAATAACAACACAACACAGAGATGATGCTGTGAGGCGGCGTGCGGCGTTGCTGGCAACAACCGTGGAACCGGCTAAGGGACCAGAAGTGACACTGGTCTATGAAAATACAAGTTCAACCCACCAAGAAAACGGAGCGCCGTAGCCGTGGCGAAACCAAGCCACAAGTCCAGATCTAAAATACAAGTAGAAAGCAGGCACTACAACGAGGGTTCCTTATAGGTAAAAAAATCCTTTATTGAAGAAAAACAGGTTAAAAAGACAGCAAAACAGTGTCTCTCATACACTCCTGCCATTGTCTTTTTTTAGCGTGTCATCCAGCGTTTGTAGCTGGTTAAACTTTTTTAACCTGTTTTTCTTCAATAAAGGATTTTTTTACCTATAAGGAACCCTCGTTGTAGTGCCTGCTTTCTACTTGTATTTTGAACAACACAACACAATCAGTATGCCACACCAATAACAACACAATCAGTATAATACCCATCAACCACAACACATCGCTATCAGTATAATACCCATCAACCACAACACAATCAGTATAATACCCACCAACCACAACACAATCAGTATAATGCCCACCAACCACAACACAATCAGTATAATGCCCACCAACCACAACACAATCAGTATAATGCCCACCAACCACAACACAATCAGTATAATGCCCACCAACCACAACACAATCAGTATAATACCCACCAACCACAACACAATCGGTATAATACCCACCAACCACAACACAATCGGTATAATACCCACCAACCACAACACAATCAGTATAATACCCACCAACCACAACACAATCAGTATAATACCCACCAACCACAACACAATCAGTATAATACCCACCAACCACAACACAATCAGTATAATACCCACCAACCACAACACAATCAGTATAATGCCCACCAACCACAACACAATCAGTATAATACCCACCAACCACAACACAATCGGTATAATACCCACCAACCACAACACAATCGGTATAATACCCACCAACCACAACACAATCAGTATAATACCCACCAACCACAACACAATCAGTATAATGCCCACCAACCACAATCAGTATAATGCCCACCAACCACAACCAGTATAATGCCCACCAACCACAACACAATCAGTATAATACCCACCAACCACAACACAATCAGTATAATACCCACCAACCACAACACAATCAGTATAATACCCACCAACCACAACACAATCAGTATAATACCCACCAACCACAACACAACGCAATCAGTATAATGCCCACCAACCACAACACAATCAGTATAATACCCACCAACCACAAAACAACGCAATCAGTATAATGCCCACCAACCACAAAACAACGCAATCAGTATAATGCCCACCAACCACAAAACAATACAATCAGTATAATGCTCGCCAACCATAACACAATCACAATTAGTATAATACCCACCAACCACAATCAGTATAATGCCCACCAACCACATCACAATCAGTATAATGCCCACCAACCACAACTGATCACAATCAGTATTAGCGCTGCAGAATCTGTTGGCGCTCTACAAATAACTACTACTACTACTAATAATATAATACCCATCAACCACAACACAATCATAAAAAATACCCACCAACCACAACACAATCAGTATAAATTCCACCAACCACATCACAATCAGTATAATACCCACCAACCACAATACATCACAATTAGTATAATACCCACCAACCACAACACACACATATATATATAACTAGACTAACTCCCACTGGATTATTGGTGGGTCACTAAGATGTCTCACAAGCATAAAAACTATTATTTTATCGTTATATGAACATACATTTTCCTTTACATTTTCAAGTCCCCTCTTTTCAGTGCAACATAGAAAACGTTGGTCCCTTTAATTGCTGGTATATCTTATGTAAACAAAAAGACTATCCATGTCCCTTTAATCCTCATAGATCTGTTATTTGTGCTTTGTTACATTTTGGTTTATAAGTTCTGATATCTATCCATGTGGCAATGACAGATATTTGCATTGCAAACGACGAGATGAGGCTGTAAAATTACAGTCATAAACCACTGCGTGCAACACCACTTATTAACTGATGATTTGGTAAACCAGTTACCCAATGTGTAATTATTTTACATACCCACTGAAACATATAAGGGAGAGTTTGATGCGTTCACAATCACAAATATAAAGCCAAGTCTGCAATTTGTCCCTACCAATCATAATAGCTGTTTTCTGCAATATTTCCCATTTCTGATTCACACTACATTATAATTAGACCTATTATACTTTGTGTGGGGAAATGTGTTTTTCAGGTCATTTCTAGAGAAATACCAGGTATTGGCAGCCATTGTGGTTACAATTACATTGTGTATTGAGCAAACATCATGTAATAATCCTTAAATATGTTGTAAACATTTGACTCCAATTGTTTTGTTAGTTATGAAAGTTCTATTTATAAGCAGTTTAGTTTTTGTTGCTTTCAAGTATAACTAGATCAGCGCTGCGGAATCTGTTGGCACTCTACAAATACCTGATAATAATAATAATAATAATAATAATAATATAGACAGACACACGGACACACATACAAAATAGGCAAGCGCCTAATGACATTTAAAAGGACAGTAATGTCAAAAAGAAACTTTCAGGATTCAGACAGAGCAGCACTTTTAAACAACTTTCTAATCTATATCTGTTATCTGATTTGCTTTGTTCTCTTGGTATTCTTTGTTGAAAGGCGTACCTATTAAGTCGCTGAAATAGCTATCCCTGGAAGCTAGCTGCTGATTGGTGGCTGCATATATATGTCTCTTGTAATTTGCTCTCTTCAACTAACTCTCAGTAGTGAATTGCTGCTCCTTCAACAAAGGATATCAAAAGAATGAAACCAATTGTTAATAGAAGAAAATAATAAAGTTGTTTAAAATTGTATGCTCTTTCTGAAAGAAATAACGTGGATGGATGTGTGTGTATAATATATATATGTGGGTATGTGTGTACGGGTGTGTATATATATATATGTGTGTGGGTAAGTGTGTACGGGTGTGTATATATATTTATATATATGTGTGTGGGTAAGTGTGTACGGGTGTGTATATATATTTATATATGTGTGTGTGGGTAAGTGTGTACGGGTGTGTATATATATTTATATATATGTGTGTGGGTAAGTGTGTATGGATGTGTATATATATATATGTGGGTAAGTGTGTACGGGTGTGTATATATATTTATATATATGTGTGTGGGTAAGTGTGTACGGATGTGTATATATATATTTATATATATGTGTGTGGGTAAGTGTGTATGGATGTGTATATATATATTTATATATATGTGTGTGGGTAAGTGTGTATGGATGTGTATATATATATTTATATATATGTGTGTGGGTAAGTGTGTATGGATGTGTATATATATATTTATATATATGTGTGTGGGTAAGTGTGTATGGATGTGTATATATATATATTTATATATATGTGTGTGGGTAAGTGTGTATGGATGTGTATATATATATTTATATATATGTGTGTGGGTAAGTGTGTATGGATGTGTATATATATATTTATATATATGTGTGTGGGTAAGTGTGTATGGATGTGTATATATATATTTATATATATGTGTGTGGGTAAGTGTGTATGGATGTGTATATATATATTTATATATATGTGTGTGGGTAAGTGTGTATGGATGTGTATATATATATTTATATATATGTGTGTGGGTAAGTGTGTATGGATGTGTATATATATATATATATATATATATATATATATATGTGTGTGGGTAAGTGTGTATGGATGTGTATATATATATATATATATGGGTGTGTGTGGGTAAGTGTGTATGGATGTGTATATATATATATATATATATATATATATATATATATATATATATATGGGTGTGTGTGGGTAAGTGTGTATGGATGTGTATATATATATATATATATATATATATATGGGTGTGTGTATGGATGGATGGATGTGTATATATATATATATATATATATATATATATATATGTGGTATGTGTGTACGGGTGTGTGTGTATATATATATATATATATATATATATATATATATATATATATATATATATAGGTATATGTGTACGGGTGTTTTATATATATATATATATATATATGTGGTATGTGTGTACGGGTGTGTGTATATATATATATATATATATATAGGTATATGTGTACGGGTGTTTTATATATATATATATATATATATATATATATATATATATATATATATGTGGTATGTGTGTACGGGTGTGTGTATATATATATATATATATATATATATATATATATATATATAGGTATATGTGTACGGGTGTGTGTATATATATATATATATATATATATATATATATATAGGTATATGTGTACGGGTGTTTTATATATATATATATATATATATATATGTGGTATGTGTGTACGGGTGTGTGTATATATATATATATATATATATATATATATATATATATATAGGTATATGTGTACGGGTGTTATATATATATATATATATATATATATATATATATATAACACCCGTACACATATACCTATATATATATATATATACACACACCCGTACACACATACCTATATATATATATATATACACACACCCGTACACACATACCTATATATATATATATATATATATATATATATATATATATATATATATATATAAAAAACACCCGTACACATATACCTATATATATATATATATATATATATATACACACACCCGTACACACATACCACATATATATATATATATATATATATAAAAAAACACGCATTTATATATACATTTTTTTCACTGTAATATGGGTTGAGTTAAGTTTTTTGATTGCCAATCAAGGTAAACACAATATCATTGGAGATGACAAGGTTAATAGCCTACATTTCATGAAATAAGGCTTGAGCAAAATTTACGATTAAACATAAAAACCTAATCAAAATAAATAATTAAAGAAAAAAAAAAAAAGCTTCTAGAATGAACTGCAACATATTGAAGTGATTGACATAAAAAAAAGGAAAGAATTTCCCTGAAATCCGGCTGCTCTCCCAGATGTTGGTGATGAGTTTCTGTGAACACAAAGGCTTTTGTTAGCGATGGAACGACATCCCCTCTAATCAGGCTGCATGTGTAACCGTATCCTGCTAGAATCCACTACATAAGTGCTTGTGTTTTTGGGACCTTGATAATCAAAGAGCTCACTGCAAAAAGGCTGTGTACGTGTGCTCATGAAGAATCACATACCGAGCGTTTTTAGCAACAGATTACAAGTGGTGCAATAACTTTTGCTCGCAAGCTATATTGTTTTTTTTTCCTGGCTTTTTGCGCGCGACAGAAAGAGTGCTCATAATACAAATTGAAAGTAAATGTAACCATGAGAGCGCTAATCGTGATTTACACTCGTCGGGTTAGCACGACTTGAATGCTCGTGTAAAGGGTAGTGAGTAAAACATTGCACCAAACACAACATAAATACATATATACACACATTATATATACACATATAAACACACATATGTATACACACACGCATACATATATACACATATAAACACATATATGTATACACACACACATATATACACATATATACATATATATATATATATATATATATATATATATATATACATACATATATATATACACTTATAAACACACACATGTATACACACACATGTATACACACACACACACGTATACACATGTATATACACACACACATATATATATATATATATATATTAATTATACACATTGTAGTCCTTTGCAGTCAAATACCTGAAAACATCAATAATCATTTTGATTCACTATTAAGATTTAACAATGTGTTTTAATGTATATTTACTGTACATTTTTAATATTCCAATATCACATACAGGAAAATGTTATTTCTCTTGTAAGGTGTATCCAGTCCACGGATCATCCATTACTTGTGGGATATTCTCATTCCCAACAGGAAGTTGCAAGAGGACACCCACAGCAGAGCTGTAATATAGCTCCTCCCCTAACTGTCATAGCCAGTCATTCTCTTGCAACTCTCAACAAGCAAGGACGTTGTAGGAGAGAGTGGTTAAATATAGCTAGTTTATTTTCTTCAATCAAAAATTTGTTATTTTTAAATAGTACCGGAGTTGTGCTATTTTATCTCAGGCAGTAAATAGAAGAAGAATCTGCCTGAGGTTTCTATGATCTTAGCAGGTTGTAACTAAGATCCATTGCTGTTCTCACATATGTCTGAGGGGATTACACAGATGAGGTAACTTCAGCGAGAGAATGGCGTGCAGTTTATTCTGCTATCAGGTATGTGCAGTTATAATTTTTTCTAGAGATGGAAAACACTAGAAAATGCTGCTGATACCGGATTAATGTAAGTTAAGCCTGAATACAGTGATTTAATAACGACTGGTATCATGCTTACTCCCAGGGGTAATACCCTTATGATATTGTAATATAAAACGTTTGCTGGCATGTTTAATCGTTTTTATATATACTTTGGTGATAAAACTTTATTGGGGCCTAGTTTTTTCCACATGGCTGGCTTAAATTTTGACTAGAAACAATTTCCACTGTTATAGTATAAAAGTTACAGTTGGTGCAGTTAAAATTACAAACTGTGACATCCAGCTTCCCTCAAAGGCCCTCTGAATGCTATAGGACATCTCTAAAGGGCCCAAAGGCTTTCCAAAGTCGTTTATTGGGGAAGGTAGGGCCACAGCTTGCTGTGGCAGTTGGTTGTGACTGTTAAAAAACGTCTATTTCGTTTTTTTTGATCCTTTTTTTGAACTAAGGGGTTAATCATCCATTTGCAAGTGGGTGCAATGCTCTGTTAGCCTATTATACACACTGTAAAAATTTCGTTTGATTTACTGCATTTTTTCACTGTTTTTCAAATTCTGACAAAATTTGTTTCTCTTAAAGGCACAGTACCGTTTTTTATATTTGCTTGTTAACTTGATTTAAAGTGTTTTCCAAGCTTGCTAGTCTCATTGCTATTCTGTACAAACATTTCTGACATAGAAGAAACTCCTTGTTTATTATGTTTAAAAGCCATGGTGGAACCCCCTCTTAGAATGTGTACCAAATGTACTGATTTCATTTTATGCAATAAAGATCATTTTCTGTTTTTAAAAAATTTATCACCAGAGGAATCTGATGAGGGGGAAGTTATGCCGACTAACTTTCCCCACGTATCAGACCCTTTGACTCCCGCTTAAGGGACTCACGCTCAAATGGCGCCAAGTACATCTAGGGCGCCCATAGCGTTTACTTTACAAGACATGGCGGCAGTCATGGATAATACACTGTCAGCGGTATTAGCCAGACTACCTGAACTTAGAGGTAAGCGAGATAGCTCTGGGGTGAGACAAAATGCAGAGCATACTGACGCTTTAAGAACCATGTCTGATACTGCTTCACAATATGCAGAAGCTGAGGACAGAGAGCTTCAGTCAGTGGGTGATGTTAATGACTCAGGAAAGATACCTGATTCTAATATTAAGCGTGTTGCTTAGGGAGGTTTTAGCTGCTCTGAATGACTGATACCATTGCAGTGCCAGAGAAATTGTGTAGACTGGATAAATACTTTGCAGTGCCGGTGTGTACTGATGTTTTTACAAATACCTAAAAGGTTTACAGAAATTATTAATAAGGAATGGGATAGACCAGGTGTGCCGTTCTCTTCCCCTCCTATTTTTAGAAAAATGTTTCCAATAGACGCCACCACACGGGACTTATGGCAGACAGTCCCTAAGGTGGAGGGAGCAGTTTCTACTCTAGTAAAGCGTACTACTATCCCTGTCGAGGACAGTTGTGCTTTTTTTTTTTTTTAGATCCAATGGATAAAAAAATTAGAGGTTACCTTAAGAAAATATTTATTCAACAAGGTTTTATCCTACAGCCCCTTGCATGCATTGCCCGTTACTGCGGCGTACTGGTTTGAGTCTCTGGAAGAGGCTTTACGGGTAGCGACTCTATTGGATGACATACTTGGCAAACTTAGAGCACTTAAGCTAGCCAATTCTTTTATTCTGATGCCATTGTTCATTTGACTAAACTAACGGCTAAGAATTCTGGTTTTGCTATACAGGCGCGCAGAGCGCTATGGCTTAGATCATGGTCAGCTGACGTGACTTCAAAATCTAAGCTACTTAACATTCCCTTCAAGGGGCAAACACTATTCGGGCCTGGTTGAAGGAGATTATTGCTGATATCACTGGAGGAAAAGGTCATGCCCTTCCTCAGGACAGGTCAAAATCTAGGGCCAAACAGTCTAATTTTCGTGCCTTTCAAAACTTCAAGGCAGGTGCGGCATCAACTTCCTCTAATAATAAACAAGAGGGAACTTTTGCTCAATCCAAGACGGTCTGGAGACCAAACCTGACCTGGAAAAAAGGTAAGCAGGTAAAAAAGCCTGCTGCTGCCTCTAAGACAGCATGAAGGAACGGCCCCCTATCCGGGAACGGATCTAGTAGGGGGCAGACTTTCACTCTTTGCCCAGGCGTGGGCAAGAGATGTTCAGGATCCCTGGGCGTTGGAAATTTATATCCCAGGGATATCTTCTGGACTTCAAAGCTTCCCCCCCAAAAGGGAAATTTCACCTTTCACAATTATCTGCACACCAGATAAAGAGAGAGGCATTCTTACACTGTGTACGAGACCTCCTAGTTATGGGAGTGATCCATCCAGTTCCAAAGGAGGAACAGGGACAGGGTTTTTACTCAAATCTGTTTGTGGTTCCTAAAAAAGAGGGAACCTTCAGACCAATTTTGGATCTAAAGATCTTAAACAAATTCCTCAAAGTTCCGTCGTTCAAGATGGAAACTATTCGTACCATCCTACCACTGATCCAGGAGGGTCAATATATGACTACAGTGGACCTAAAGGATGCTTATCTTCACATTCCGATACACAAAGATCATCATCGGTTTCTCAGGTTTGCCTTTCAAGACAGGCATTACCAGTTGTAGCTCTTCCCTTGGGATTAGCTACAGCCCCAATAATCTTTACAAAGGTTCTAGGGTCGCTTATGGCGGTCCTAAGGCCGCGGGGCATAGCAGTAGCCCCTTATTTAGACGACATCCTGATACAGGCGTCAAACTTCCAAATTGCCAAGTCTCATACAGACGTAGTACTGGCATTTCTGTGGTCACATTGGTGGAAAGTGAACGAGGAAAAGAATTCTCTATCCCCACTCACAAGAGTTTCCTTTCTAGGGACTCTGATAGATTCTGTAGAAATGAAAATTCACCTGACGGAGTCCAGGTTATCAAAGCTTCTAAATTCCTGCCGGGTTCTTCATTCCATTCCGCGCCCTTCGGTGGTTCAGTGTATGGAAGTAATCGGCTTAATGGTAGCGGCAATGGACATAGTGCCGTTTGCACGCTTACATCTCAGACCGCTGCAAATATTTATGCTCAGTCAGTGGAACAGGGATTACACAGATTTGTCCCCTCAACTGAACCTGGACCAAGAGACCAGGGATTCTCTTCTCTGGTGGCTATCTCGGGTCCATCTGTCCAAAGGTATGACCTTTCGCAGGCCAGATTGGACAATTGTTACGACAGATGCCAGCCTTCTAGGTTGGGGTGCAGTCTGGAACTCCCTAAAGGCTCAGGGATTGTGGACTCAGGAGGAGTCTCTCCTTCCATTAAATATTCTGGAACTAAGAGCGATATTCAAGGCTCTTCAGGCTTGGCCTCAGTTAGCAACTCTGAGGTACATCAGATTTTAGTCGGACAACATCACGACTGTAGCTTACATCAACCATCAAGGGGGAACGAGAAGTTCCCTAGAGATGTGAGAAGTTTCAAAAATAATTCGCTGGGCAGAGATTCACTCTTGCCACCTATCAGCTATCCATATTCCAGGTCTAGAGCACCGGGAGGCGGATTTTCTAAGTCGTCAGACTTTTCATCCGGGAGAGTGGGAACTCCATCCGGAGGTATTTGCACAACTGATTCATTGTTGGGGCAAACCAGAACTGGATCTCATGGCGTCTCGCCAGAACGCCAAGCTTCCATGTTACGGATCCAGGTCCAGGGATCCCAAGGCGACACTGATAGATGCTCTAGCAGCGCCCTGGTCTTTCAACCTGGCTTATGTGTTTCCACCGTTTCATCTGCTCCCTCGACTGATTGCCAAGATCAAGCAGGAGAGAGCATTGGTGATTCTGATAGCACCTGCGTGGCCACGCAGGACCTGGTATGCAGATCTAGTGGACATGTCATCCTTTCCACCATGGTCTCTGCCTCTTAAACAGGACCTTCTACTTCAGGGTCCTTTCAACCATCCAAATCTAATTTCTCTGAGGCTGACTGCCTGGAGATTGAACGCTTGATTTTATCAAAGCGTGGCTTCTCCGAGTCAGTTATTGATACCTTAAGACAGACACGAAAGCCTGTCACCAGGAAAATTTACCATAAGGTATGGCGTAGATATCTTTATTGGTGTGAATCCAAGGGTTACTCATGGAGTAAGGTCAGGATTGCTAGGATATTATCTTTTCTCCAAGAAGGTTTGGAAAAAGGATTGTCAGCTAGTTAAGCGTCTGGCAGATGTTCCAGACGTTCAGGCATTTTGTCAGGCTTTAGTTAGAATCAAGCCTGTGTTTAAACCTGTTGCTCCACCATGGAGCTTAAACTTGGTTCTTAAGGTTCTTCAAGGAGTTCCGTTTGAACCTCTTCATTCCATAGATATCAAGCTTTTATCTTGGAAAGTTCTTTTTTGGTAGCTATTTCCTCGGCTCGTAGAGTCTCTGAGCTATCTGCCTTACAATGTGATTCTCCTTATCTGATTTTTCATACGGATAAGGTAGTCCTGCGTACCAAACCTGGGTTCTTATCTAAGGTGGTATCTAACAAGAATATCAATCAAGAGATTGTTGTTCCATCCTTGTGTTACACAATCTGGACGTGGTCCGTGCTTTAAAGTTTTACTTACAAGCTACTAAAGATTTTCGTCAAACATCTGCTTTGTTTGTTGTCTACTCTGGACAGAGGAGAGGTCAAAAGGCTTCGGCAACCTCTTTTTCCTTTTGACTAAGAAGCTTAATCCGCTTAGCCTATGAGACTGCTGGACAGCAGCCTCCTGAAAGGATTACAGCTCATTCCACTAGAGCTGTGGCTTCCACTTGGGCCTTTAAAAATGAGGCTTCTTTTGATCAGATTTGCAAGGCGACGACTTGGTCTTCGCTTCATATTTTTTCAAAATTTTACAAATTTGATACTTTTGCTTCTTCGGAGGCTATATTTGGGAGAAAGGTTTTACGGGCAGTGGTTCCTTCCATTTAAGTTCCTGCCTTGTCCCTCCCTTCATCCGTGTACTTTAGCTTTGGAATCCCACAAGTAATGGATGATCCGTGGACTGGATACACCTTACAAGAGAAAACACAATTTATGCTTACCTGATAAATTTATTTCTCTTGTGGTGTATCCAGTCCACGGCCCGCCCTGTCATTTTAAGGCAGGTAATTTTTAAATTTAAACTACAGTAACCACTGCACCCTATGGCTCCTCCTTTCTCGGCTTGTTTTCGGTCGAATGACTGGCTATGACAGTTAGGGGATGAGCAATATTACAGCTCTGCTGTGGGTGTCCTCTTGCAACTTCCTGTTGGGAATGAGAATATCCCACAAGTAATGGATGATCCGTGGACTGGATACACCACAAGAGAAATAAATTTATCAGGTAAGCATAAATTGTGCTTTTAATTAAGGATAGATAGATAGATACATACATATATCTTTATATACCTATTCCTAATACACTTACGATTGTAGGAGCATTATGGAAATATTAAATATAAAATATTAAAAAATATTAATAATAATTAATAATTATTATAGATGTACTAAAAAAAATCTAAATAATCCATAGCATATACATACTATATATATATATATATATATATATATATATATATATATATATATATTTTATTTCTTTACGTGCCTTATGCATATTTTACATTCCTATTTTCTTCACATAGAATTTTTTATATATTATTAAATATCTATTTCTATAGATGTGTGATTATGTTAGTGTAGTAGAATATCTATTTCTATACATGTGTGATTATGTTAGTGTAGTAGAATATCTATTTCTATACATGTGTGATTATGTTAGTGTAGTAGAATATCTATTTCTATACATGTGTGATTATGTTAGTGTAGTAGAATATCTATTTCTATACATGTGTGATTATGTTAGTGTAGAAGAATATCTATTTCTTTAGATGTGTGATTATGTTAGTGTAGTAGAATATCTATTTCTATACATGTGTGATTATGTTAGTGTAGTAGAATATCTATTTCTATACATGTGTGATTATGTTAGTGTAGTAGAATATCTATTTCTATACATGTGTGATTATGTTAGTGTAGTAGAATATCTATTTCTATACATGTGTGATTATGTTAGTGTAGTAGAATATCTATTTCTATACATGTGTGCTTATGTTAGTGTAGTAGAATATCTATTTCTATACATGTGTGATTATGTTAGTGTAGTAGAATATCTATTTCTATACATGTGTGCTTATGTTAGTGTAGTAGAATATCTATTTCTATACATGTGTGCTTATGTTAGTGTAGTAGAATATCTATTTCTATAGATGTGTGATTATGTTAGTATAGTAGAATATCTATTTCTATACATGTGTGATTATGTTAGTGTAGTAGAATATCTATTTCTATACATGTGTGATTAGGTTAGTGTAGTAGAATATCTATTTCTATACATGTGTGATTAGGTTAGTGTAGTAGAATATCTATTTCTATACATGTGTGATTATGT
Organism: Bombina bombina; assembly: GCF_027579735.1. NCBI lineage: Eukaryota > Metazoa > Chordata > Amphibia > Anura > Bombinatoridae > Bombina > Bombina bombina. The sequence goes on from NC_069510.1 coordinate 159,584,453, forward strand.
TAGTGTAGTAGAATATCTATTTCTATACATGTGTGATTATGTTAGTGTAGTAGAATATCTATTTCTATACATGTGTGATTATGTTAGTGTAGTAGAATATCTATTTCTATACATGTGTGATTATGTTAGTGTAGTAGAATATCTATTTCTATACATGTGTGATTATGTTAGTGTAGTAGAATATCTATTTCTATACATGTGTGATTATGTTAGTGTAGAATATCTATTTCTATACATGTGTGATTATGTTAGTGTAGAATATACATCTTTATGTCTATAGAAATTGATATATAGGTATAGGTGTATACAGATATATTAAAATAGAATCTTCCTGTATGTGAAATATTAATAACTCCTGCTGGGTTAGCGTGCGAGCGGCAAGCGTTAGTTTTTTTTTCCTTTTGTGCTCTCCATGGAAGTCTATAGGGAGAATTGTAATACAAGCGCTACCCAGCGTTTTCAGAAAGCTTACTTCTAGCAAAGCTTCTGGTCAAGCTAAATAACTCTCCACTAGTAATGTAGCTTAGAATGTATGGTATAGTGAAAGGGATATAAATCAGTTTGTTTCATTGTTGTAAAAAAAAGCACTGGGTTAACCTATTATTCATCATATTAAAATGATATTAACTTTTATTATTTATTTTTTAAATTGATTTGTGAAGGGTCCATTGCTTCCTTTCACAGCCCCACAAGGAGGCTGGGGTCTCTGCATGAAGTCAAAGAGCTTTTCCTTTGATGTGTTGCTAGGAGGCTCAGTTTATTGCCCATGCTCATTAGAGGGCATTTGCGGCACACAAAACATGTGACAGTAGAACTTAAGTTCTGCAATGTCTGCTTGCTTATCTAGCTGTAGACAGTGACTACACTGAGATTTTCAAAGTGCTCCTTTTGCAAAAAAACAAGTAAGCTGTTTGCTATTTTTTAACACAATGGGCTCCATGTACTAAGCAGTGTAATCTGCTCCGGAGACCTTGCAGGGAACGTTTGCACATGTCTTTAGACCGCTGTTTCTTACACTGTCCACCACCTCTCCATAAACTTGCATGCTTGCAGTGATTGACAGGTCCTTCTCTCACGCAATTGGTTGAGGGAGAGAAGGGGCAGGCATTACAAGCTCACTTGAGTGTTTAATGATACCTATGGGCATCAGATGATCAGGAACCAACCTTATGTATAGATGACAGACCTATGGCACGGTTGTCCAAAAGGGCACACAAAACAAATTAGCTGGCATCTCACCTCCAGGCTACCACCATTCATTGTCTTTATTATATAACTGTGTTAATAGGACATACTACTCATAAGCTAAAGCACTTGAAAGTGATGCAACATAACTAATAACTGACAAGAAAATATCACCTAAACATCTCTATGTTTTAAAAAAAAGCAGCAGCCAATCAGCATCAGCAGTGCTGAGGTCATGGTT
>NC_069510.1:159595878-159598378 GCF_027579735.1 Bombina bombina
TCATACCTCCCAACATTTCAAAATTCAAAAGAAGGACACCCCCCCCCCCGGGAAAAAAATTGAAATGTGGTGGGCGGGGCTTAAAAAATCATAAGACCAAAGTAATATAAATAACATTCTAAATAAAGTCATATATTTTAATACACTTAGGCAGCAAATCAAAGACTAGCTCAAACCACTGGTATGGCTATGTGAGTTCTGTATTTAATTAGCCTTTGCAAAGACATTGCTAAATATTTTTATCTTAATTGGACATTTAATAATAAATTCTTTAAAACTGCTCTCTGCATTCCCCATTAATATTCTAGATTCTGGCCTTTAAAGTCAGCAAAAATGCACAGTAGCACACTACATAGCATACACTTACACATGCAGATACACACACACTACATAGCATACACTTATACATGCAGATACACACACACACACTACATAGCATACACTTATACATGCAGATACACAGACACTACATATCATACACTTACACATGCAGATACACACACACTACATAGCATACACTTACACATGCAGATACACACACATTACATAGCATACACTTACACATGCAGATACACACACACTACATAGCATACACTTATACATGCAGATACACACACATTACATAGCATACACTTACACATGCAGATACACACACACTACATAGCATACACTTATACATGCATATACACACACTACATAGCATACACTTATACATGCAGATACACACACACACACTACATAGCATACACTTACACATGCAGATACACACACACTACATAGCATACACTTATACATGCAGATACACACACACACTACATAGCATACACTTACACATGCAGATACACACACACTACATAGCATACACTTATACATGCAGATACACACACACACACTACATAGTATACACTTATACATGCAGATACACACACACACTACATAGTATACACTTATACATGCAGATACACACACACACTACATAGCATACACTTATACATACAGATACACACACACACACTACATAGCATACACTTATACATGCAGATACACACACACACTACATAGCATTCACTTATACATGCAGATACACACACACACTACATAGCATACACTTATACATGCAGATACACACACTACATAGCATACACTTACACATGCAGATACACACACACTACATAGCATACACTTATACATGCAGATACACACACACTACATAGTATACACTTATACATGCAGATACACACACACACTACATAGTATACACTTATACATGCAGATACACACACACACTACATAGTATGCACTTATACATGCAGATACACACACACTACATAGCATACACTTACACATGCAGATACACACACACACTACATAGCATACACTTATACATGCAGATACACACACACACTACATAGTATACACTTATACATGCAGATACACACACACTACATAGCATACACTTATACATGCAGATGCACACACACTACATAGCATACACTTACACATGAAGATACACACACACTACATAGCATACACTTACACACAAAGTTACACACACACACTTCATAGCATACACTTATACAGGCAGATATACACACACATTACATAGCATACACTTATACATGCAACATACACTTATACATGCAGATACACAGACACTACATAGTATACACTTATACATGCAGACACACACTACATAGCATACACTTATACATGCAGACACACACTACATAGCATACCCTTATACATGCAGACACACACTACATAGCATAAACTTATACATGCAGATACACACTACATAGCTTACACTTATACATGCAGACACACACTACATAGCATACACTTATACATGCAGACACACACTACATAGCATACACTTATACATGCAGATACACACACACACTACATAGCATACACTTATACATGCAGATACACATACACACACTACATAGCATACACTTATACATGCAGATACACACACATTACATAGCATACACTTACACATGCAGATACACACACACTACATAGCATACACTTATACATGCATATACACACACACACACTACATAGCATACACTTATACATGCAGATACACACACTACATAGCATACACTTACACATGCAGATACACACACACTACATAGCATACACTTATACATGCAGATACACACACACACTACATAGCATACACTTACACATGCAGATACACACACACTACATAACATACACTTATACATGCAGATACACACACACACTACATAGTATACACTTATACATGCAGATACACACACACACTACATAGTATACACTTATACATGCAGATACACACACACACTACATAGTATACACTTATACATGCAGATACACACACACACTACATAGTATACACTTATACATGCAGATACACACACACACTACATAGCATACACTTACACATGCAGATACACACACACACTACATAGCATACACTTATACATACAGATACACACACACACACTACATA